>NC_068356.1:121991486-122268986 GCF_020536995.1 Dreissena polymorpha | reverse complement strand
AAACCAATCGATAAGGAGTAGTGATAGAAGGGGCAGTTGTAGAAGTATCAAACCTGTCATTGCGGCAATTTATGAGTAGGCCCCTTAGTTAGTTAAACGTACTTTTACCATGAAGCGCATGGAATGTCACCGCGCCAATAACTCCAACACGAGTCATGATGCAGATCAATTGGGACCCAAACAGTGAGCGCAGTGCAGTATTAAACAAATTGAGAAACGATTTAAACTCGTCGCCCGTGGTTTCAAAAAGCTGCAAGTTTATTGTCGTTTGATGTTTGGCGACTGTCAATTTCCAGTTTGTTTTTGGAAATTGCCAGACAGGCCGATCCACGCGATTAACTTTAAATTAGCTATTAATTCGCCGAATTTCTCAAATATTCCGGCGCGTCAGTTATAAAATATGTCTTAGCCGGGTACTTTAGAATTAAAAATCTTCTCGAATTCCCCAAGGCTGTTCTAGAAACCAATATTTTGCATGCAGTCAGTCTTGCGAAATAATGTCCGCCAAAGGGTCATCCGAATTTCTATTCTTTTAAGAGAGAACACTTTTGTACAAATGTTCAATTAAGTGGAATCGGGTGGTATTCGAGTTAACGGCACCAGATTAACTTTAACACTACTCATTCATGGTACTTCATACGGCCCACATTATTAGACGATAAAGAGCGGTAAAATGTGTCGCTTTTGAGTGCAACTGAGTACTGTTCTGGCCAAGCAAAAATAATGAAGGTTTAACTGGAAAACAAAATCGACGTTTGCGTAAAATTACTAAGTGCGAGAAATGAAAATAACTCTTATTATACATTGCACTGTAACTACCTTTGGCACCGTAAGTCTTTTAGCAGCAATGCAGATCGAGACATTGGAAGAATTATTTTGCATGGCCCGATTACAGTAAAAGTGATATTATGGGCATCTAACAGTATATAGGTGTCTATCGCAACCGTTGTTTATTTTTGGTGTTTTCACTTCATATACACTTTTATTTGTTAATGCAGCATCAACATACTAAAACAATATCTCGGAAAGACAAAAATTATCCATTTGAATATCAACCGTACTTTCGTTTTGACAACTGACGACAGAAATGATTCGATGTACGATGTGAGGTATATGTAGTTCTCATGCAGATTCGGTCGTGCGACACAAAGACACAATTTTGTTTTACGGATGATTTCGGCTTAGAGGACTAGATGAGTCATATAAAATATAGAAAATAATATATATTTTTTATAAACAACTGGTAGCAAGGTGAGTTGTAGATAATTGGTCAGTTACCACATTTTAACTAATTCTTTTGACCTGTAAATTCTTTTCAGCTCAATTCAACAGTGAAAAATGCCCATAATATCACTTAAACCGACTGTGAAAAGAGTTAACAATAGCCATTTATATATAGTTTTCTTTTGAAAAATATTAGTTAGTAATACAATTAATAACACTGATTCACTGAACAGTAAAACAACACACCAAAATCTCCAGAAGAAAAACAACAACAAAAACATGAAAAGTTCATTGTTATATAGCAACAAATTCTGGAACCAAATAATTTGCTACATTATGACCTACACAGAATTTTAACATGGTCGCTAACATGGTGAACGGTTTTGCATCCTACGCTCGATTACACGCGCCATTATGAAATGGAATATATTTGAATATATTTAAATACAGAAGGGATTGATTATTAGGTACCGGTATTAATCGTTCATGTTTATTTTCGACATTTTTTCTCTCAAATATCTCTCCCACTTTGTTTATTTGAGAACGATCGGAGGGAACAAGATAGTATTAATAACCCATTGGTTTCTAGATGATTAGTGCATATCCTATTGTCATTGTCAAATCAGAACCATTGACGTTCATTCTTTATAATGAAACAGCATTTGATCTCAAACGTGATAATAAAAATAAAACGTAGTGAAGAAAAGAATTTACTAATTGAAACAATGCATACATTTTTCATGCATTTCGGGCTATACCGTACTAGTTTACATGCTTGCATTTGGTTCACTTCTCTTTTCGCTAATTACACTTTCAGTTAATTACGCTGAAAATTGACAAAAGAGCAGTTGCCATTTTATGCCCGCCAGAAGCTCGCGAGGATCATAAATCGTATAAAAGTGACAAATGCTGCATATTTAAGCATCATATTGAGACATTCTCAACAAATCGTGGGAGGTTGGAACTTGGGTCGGATTTCCAAGGTCTGACATCGAATGACTTTGTCAATATTTAGCAAACACATCATGATGCACTATGTTGACCTAGTTGAATGGAGAACAACAAATGCGTGTTTTATTTTATGCAGTTTTTCCTATGCATGATAACAGGAAGCAGGATCAACGGGGTAAACACACCGTTAAGAACGTTATTTTTGCAAAAATGTTAAGTTGTTGAAATACATTTGCAAAAATCTTTAGTGCATAAAAGACAGTTTTTCTTGCAGTTTGTACCGATATCTTAAGATTTAAGAATACAAATTGAATTCGTCTGAAATCGAAGCATCAAATCAATGTAGATAAATACGTGAAACATTGAATATTTGGCAAAGAACACCGGCTTATTAAGGTATTAACACTCTAATGTGACGTTTTGATTTTTCTCTTATTTGTAATCATAATTCTGAGTGTCCTGGTATTCTGCTTTGATAATTAAAGTTTAAATACAATTCACCGTACAATAACTTGTTTTACATTTTAAGTTGTCAATTCCATTTCCTGAAACATGTATTAACAAGTTTCATTCTCATTAATCCTAATATTCGACAAACAACACTTTGTTAGTATTTATTAAGAGATAAATGCATAACATATACAAATATGAAAGTTATTAACATGTGAGAAAAGGAATAAAGAAAATATAAACAAACAAATGATGTCATCATTATTCGGAAAACGGGAACAATTACAATTTCTTGTCACAAGTGTTTGTTTAAATACATTTTCAAAAAAATAAATACAAAAGGAGATTACAAACTCTGAACATAGAACTCATCTAAAATGTATGATTGAATGAAAAATAGAGACAAAACTGGGGGTCATGTTTGAAAATGAAAAGTTCCTGCTTTACAATCAATGGTCAGAAACGCCATACTGAATTGGAGATTTCTATATGTTAGCATAAAGATGAGTTCAAGAGTTCAAAATAATTTTTTTTTTTAAACGAGGACAAACTAACAATTATCTCATAAACATATTTAAATATATACATTTAATATCATGTGTGACATGGAACCTACTCAGTGCAGTAAGATTCGCTAACCTAGTTCAAAATTGTAAATTAAATGCGTTCTTCTATATATAAGACTTGATGTTACAGGGAAATAAGACAATAAATAATTTAGTAACGAGGCAAATTAAATCATTCAAGTATACACGTTTAAAGGAAAATAACTTTATCAATGTGTAGTGATAAAATTAAACTTATTATGACATACAAAACAAATGTCATGGTCGTTTTTTTTTTAAAGAACTCCGTTAGGTTTGAATAATTGTCAAAGAGCCGCTTGGTATTGGTGACCCTGGGCTGACCGTCTTAATTTTTTCATTATTTAAATGTTCTTTACACCATCCTCGCCATCAATTTCAAAATCATTCTAAAATGCATGATATTGAGTTCAGAGCCAGCTGTAATATTTTATGGTGTTGCGGCCTTGAGCACATGACTGTAAACAAGAACACTCAGTGACTGCAAGTTCCTAGCTTTTCCTTGGTTAAATCTGAGTCCATAATCTGTCGGGTCTCATTTTCCTCCTGCACAGCTATATCACTGAAAATATAACACAATTGTTCCTTTGAAGTTGATGTTTGCCTAGTAGTTATATTCAGGTAGGTTCATAAGAACTTCAATACGTTTCAGTCAAAGAAAAGTATGCGTAATAAAAAAAATGTGTATCAATAATTGCAACCATTTTTATTTATTATCAGAACAATATTCGGTCTTTTCTTATTTATTTGGCTTCAATAAGCCTTCTCAAAGTTGTTTTTTTTTTAAATTGACATTTTCTTCATGTTATTTAACAAAACATTTTTTATATACATTGACGTCAATTGCACAAGCACTTGTAAAGGAGTAAGATCTGATTAGTTTTTCAGTGGAAGTGTGACATAATCCATTATGATATGTGTCATCGATTTCATTTATTCAGAAAGTCATGGCATTGCATGCCATTACTAGTATTTTATATGATGCGCACTTTCAAACAAGATTAATAAGTAAGTGTAAACACCACATATAACATACTTCATCCAAATGCTAATACCAAATACATGTATTATCCCTACTGGATATGAAACCGAATATTAAAGTTATGTTTTATTTATTACTTAAAGCATTTGTTCTACATTAACATTCACATAATTCAGTGAAATACCTCCCCATTTCCATCTAATGAGCCTGGCTAGCCGCGTCTGCTGAGAAGATAGTTGACATTTGTTGAATGGTACTAACCTGCACGTATTCCCATTTTATTTAAGTTCAATTTTCTTATCATTGTAACATTCAGTGTTGACAAAAAAGTAATTAACCCTCTCTGGACCACCAATGCTGTCGATCATTGCTGAAATAGATGATTAATATGAAACATTTTAATTTGGATAACCACAATACATAATTTATAAGATTACACAAGTAGCAGTCATTGGCAAGTCATTTTCAGAATACTTATTTTAGTATTTGGGAAATAGAATACTTTTGTTTGTTTTAGGACAACACCCTTACTTGGTCATAAAGTGCAATAATGCTGTCCATTATTTCCATGCATTTACAACACAACTTGTTCCGTACATGTCATATTTTTTTCTTTTACAAAATGGGAGCATATATTAGCCTTATTATATAGTAAAAACGACTTCAAGGTCTACTTTACTCCCATCACGAATAATGAGACTGTGTTATACTAAAAAAATAATATTGCATAAACCATGTACCATCTTGTTCCGAGCTTTGTACTGATATAAAAACAAAGCACTCCTTACTTGAAAATTTGAAGATATTTGACACATGCTCTAGCCGCCATTCTTGACAGTGTTCAAAAATGTTCGATAGCGTTTGGAATTCGATCACCGCGCGAGCGTATTTCCACGAATTGTTTTCTTCATAATTATCAACACTGCCACCCATTTTAGTTAATTTGTATCATTAACGCCAGTCACATTTATATGAACAACAATAACACTTTTATTAATATTTCTCTTCTTTAAGCGACCCAACTTGTCACGTACAGTGTCGGCCATGTTAGTTGTCATTTTTTAGCTTGCGGTCCTACATTTAGTTTTTACTAGCGATATTAATCGAATATTTGTAGTTTTCCGCACATACTCAGAAAACGTTCGGAGTGACGGATATGTACAAAATAAGGCGATATTACATGAAGTTCATAGAGTTCTAATACCTTAAAATAAAATAATTTTGTTGTACATGTGTATTTCACATTGCTAAAAGCAGAATAAACACTGACTTTTATGCACTGGTTGAAATTCGTAAGAAAATATCATTTTAAAAAGTCATTTGGAGAAAAGCTCCACATACCAGTGTGTTTTCACCCATAAACCTTTAATTGTGAACCCCAACCTCCGCGCAGAGATTTGACTGGAACCAGCTCAGCTGAACAAATCTCTGCCTTCATAACCAAACACCTGATGAAAGACTATCCACGTGGTACGATACTTTTACAGTTGTTAATTACTCTTTTTTAATTAGGTAATTTATTTTTTTGTTTATAGCGTGATCCTGCATTCTTATAAATTGCTTTATTATGGAGGTTACATGGAATCACAGGGTGCATGATCAACGGGGTTCACAGATGATTACATACGGGCTGAACAGAATGAAAACACGCCGTTAAAAACTATATTTTTGCAAATATCTCAAGTGATTGAAATATGTGTGCAAACATTCAAAGTGCATTTAAGACAATTTTTCTTTCAGTGTGTGCCAATATCATAAGAGTTAAGAAGACATTTTTGAATACGTCTAAAATCGGTGACGAAATTTCACGTTGCGTGCAGCATAACCGTGTAAATGACTGTTCTAATCATCCAACTTTGGCTAAGAATATAGCCTTATTAAATTAATTCATTCTGATGTTGTTGTTTTCAGATTGCCATAAGCCGCATAAAACTGTCTTTTATGCACTCGTTGAAATTTTAAAGAAATATTGTTTTAAAAAAGTAATTTGAAAAAAGCACCACTTAACATCCATTAACATCCATTTGTGAACCCCATAAAGTCACGTGATCCTGCACCATGAATGATAAATTTTGGGAAATTGGATTAATTGCTGTCATTGAATAAACTTACTCTCAGATGTGTCGCAGTGCTAGATAGATGTAAACTTCTATAATCATACAAAGCAATAGACTGATCGATAACATAATAACAATAGTAAAACAAATAATAAGTTTGAAATGCTGAAAAAATCCAAAGAGTCTGCCATAGTGCAAGAGTATAATTTTAGTATGGAAGCACTTGTCTGGAATAATAACAGATGTTTGACCAATGGCTTGTATTGCCGCTAGACCGATAAATACATCGATTGGCAATGTTGTCCGAAGTGAAATTTTTATTGGAAGTAACTTCATGTTTAGATGTCTTCAAATTAAGAAATTATATACTCAGGTTCATGTAACGGTCGTCAAAGATGTTGCATTTTCGACTCAGTGTTATTGCCTAATATAACTTTTATTCATAAAAAATTACTGCGCTGTAGATTTGTCAGTTAAGCGTTATGTGCACGTGTTTACATAAATGGCAATACAGCTATATTTACTGCAATATTATATATTGAATAAGACAAAAACACACACATGTCAAAGATAAGTATATTATTTGATCGAGTTAAACTGTGAATTGACACTTTGTCGCTCGACTTGCTCGATATAATTATATGGAGTTAAAGCTTTGACGTGCCTAACCCACAACAAATCAACAACAATAACAACATCGACAGCAACAATAACAAGAGGTTCCAGGGGCGCTATAAGGCCGTTGTCAATCAGAAGCGCCGAACAACCAATGAAATCGGTCTCTGCGACTTCACTAAATAGGTCATTAACGACCGGATACCATCTTTGGTAATTTACGAATGTAAGGAACCGCGGCTCGGCCTCAATACATCAAAGGCAATGTTTATATCGAGTCTCAGAGTAATGGCGGCACAGTAGTATTGGTTTATGAAGGCAGTGAATCCTGGAATCATTACAAGCACGCTATAATAGGTTTTTATATCGAGCCCCTCGACGAAATTGTCGAAGAATTAATTCGCTCGGATCTAATTAGAGTAGATAAGCCTAGAGAGCGCATTACGATATCATCGCGTCCCCGCTAATGACTTTGAAAAAGCATTATAATAAAATAAGTTGATATGTATCAATTCCTTTATTTGTTTTTAATTCAACTTTACAAATCTGCGCTTGTGGTAAGAAACGATCGATTCGATCACGTTTCTTCTGTAAGCTTACTGCTTGCGCATGCGAAGACAGCTGAATTAATTTCGAACCGAAAACTTGATTTAAGTTTTCGCAAAGATAAAGATATCAAATGTGTCGCTAGTTAAGAAATGCTTCTTTTGATATACGCCTCATTGTATCGTTGAAACAAAGTGTATGTTGTGTGTATTTTTGCATTTTATTTTCTCGGTCGAACAATATTCTCTTTACTGACAAGTTGTTATTTTTCAGACAAAAAATAGGAAATGAAAGGAAAAAACTGGCTTTATTTATGAACATTTTAAACGCCCGCTTTTATTATTGTCTCTGACCATAAGGGAACAGACGGTTAACAAGCAATAATGATAAGCAATGAGACAATCGTTTCAAGTTGTAAGATGAATGCAATTCTTTTATCAATTGTTATGTTTGAACGTACATCTTCCGAGTAGTATGGGTTTGTTTACAAAAAGCGCGACTACTTTACACATGTAGCATGTTAAGCCACTGTATATTTAAACAAAATCATTTAATGTTTACCTTAAAAGAAGCGTTTGATTAACCACAAAAATGTTATAAAGATTTCATTAAAAAAAAACATTCTCTTCGATGTTACTGAAATCAAAACCCGTATGATAAAAACAAATGTCGCGTATATAGACGGAACTAATAATCTCGAAAATTTTAAGTGAAACAAGTCAAAGTGGTGGTATTGAATTTTAAATCAATACAAACGTGTCTTGCAAGTAAATACATATTTTGACATTACTGTGTCGTAATCATCGTTAAAGTACAAATATAAACTATGGCCCCCTGACAATTTAATTCACCACTATTCCCCTATTTACGCCGATCCGATTAATAATTCATAGCGGTTTGACAGCTAACAGAATCGGAAACAATCTATCAGCCGGGAATAGGTAGAGAATTCAATCTGGGTATATTATGCTTACCGACTTTATGTCGGGATCTGCCGGATCAATACATTTTGTTCTGATCCGGTATGTGGTACAGGGTAGGACCGGTCGTTAACATCTGCATATATGTCATCCAGGGTAGTTATACTAGCTTAGTAGTAACAATAATGATAAAAATAAGAAGAAAAGAAGAAGAACATGTTAAAGAAATCGGATAAAAGGAAGTGGCTAATAATCAAAACAAGAAATAAGTTAACATCTTCATTAATACCATTATATGATAAAAATAGTTTTAATAAACACAATTTAAACCATTAAAATTAATAAATAATAATATCACACGCATCAGCAGCAGGAGCAGATTTATCTCACATTATTGCTATTTCTTAAAAGCAAGGAATCGCTGTATTTGTGAAACATCAACGCAAAATGAGAGTTGTTTCCCGTAGACTTCAAACCAGCAACAAGTGGCGAAATCGAACCATGCCTTCTGCATGACCCTCTACAACACGATTTTGCATGTGGTTACACATGAAAGCATACTACCAGCTTATTAAACAAAGTCAGCACCATGCTCATGCTAAACCATAATCATCATCAGCAGCAGCAACAACAGCAGCAATAGTTGGATAGTATCAAAAATCTTCAGACTCATTAACATAAACATGTGTATAACTATCTTCTGTATTTTTTGACGATGCTGCGAAGCAGCTCGTCTAAGTTATCATACCATGAACAAATTCTTCACAATGGCGTCCTATGTTAAAGACCGAGCCAGTCCGATTGAACTCGATTTTTCTAATCGGCATACCTCGCTGATTATCATTGATAAAGGTAAAGGAAGCTCAGCTATAAATAGGACAGCATACTCTGGGGAAAAAAAGATAATAGTTTGAAAACGTTAATTTTAAATCAGTTATATTCAATCCATTATATGTTTATAGATCAATGAAACAACAATGCATTTTCTGTATTGTATTTGACATTTGTCGTGATTCTGTAAATAAATTGCGAATGAAAACGTGTATAATTAACGTTAAACGCGATCATGAGTGTAAAGAAAACGCATTATTTCGAACCTGTCATTTGTAAACGTTATAGCGAGTATTGTATATAAGCAGAATTATAGCCGTACGACATCTTCCACGCAGGATCGGAAGACGCAGTAAGTGCGCACGTGGGCAACTTTACCCACAGTGCAACCCCTATAGGTGTAAATATTGTTGTAAATAAATGTGATTAGTAAACATTTTTTCCCATATGTACAAGACTTAAACATGTTGAGTAGAGCGTGTCGGCTGGGCCAGAGGGCGCGCCTGAAGAGATATCTCTCGCCCGTTCACTCTGGCTCCGTCAAAAGAGAAAAATTATATGTTCATGCACATGGGCATGTGAAATCACGTCCGTACACATAACATCATTAACTTAGGAAAGGAAATAACGAAATATAAAGTTTCGTATGATATACATGTGAAATTAAAGAGCATGGTGTAATTAAAGAGCATGTGAAGTTTTGAATATATCTGCTGAAACGTAATGTTATAACCCACAAACGTTTAACTGTAACAGAACGTATTTTTATGATAAGTGGTACAGAAAATAAACGTCGAATATCTTTTAAAAGATATTTCTTGTTATATTTGATCGAGAATGTAACCCGCCTCCCAGTTTCGCTGAATGGGTCAAGGTACTACATCCCCGTACCCCCCAATTTTTTTTCGTACCCAAAATTTTCGTACCCAATTTTTTCGTACCCATTTTTTTTCGTTCCCAATATTTTTTAGCAACCAATTTCTTTTTCGTATCCAATTTTTTTTCGACCCAATTTGTTTTTCGTAACCAAATTTTGTTTCGCACCCATTTTTTTGGCATAATTTTTGTACCCAAAATTTTCGTACCCATTTTTTTCGTACCCAAAATTTTCGTACCCACAAACACAATTGTGGTGATGTAGATTAACTAAAATTGATGCTTTTATATCCATCCTCTTCAAAATCATCGTCACACCAGTACTGTCAGTACTTTGATTTATCGATATTGTCGATAGTAACATCTTCATGCACAAAGAAGATAACTCTGAATTATGCTATTAAATAGAACGTACGTAGGGCATGTACACGAGTAGTCACTGTTTCATAGTCCTTTGTTTAACTTTTGTTTCAAGTGAATGACTCAAAGTTCTGAATCACAAATTAGTAAATCGTTTTATAAAATAACCCACGTACCTGTTTAAATTCGTTCTGTAGATAAAAATAAACTAATTGGCTGCCTAAGAGTTCAAACTTGCGTTTTAACAGTGCTGCATTACCTGACGAATGATTACTTTCCAATAAGAGCATTGTTTGCGAAACAGCATTACATTTCATTTCGTGGTGACTTTTCAACTCCCGCCATTATTTTCAAGAAAAGCTAGACGGTGCATTCTGAAATATTAGCACGTCATAAGGGTCGCTCATAATGATAATATAATCGCCTGCCACCCAACACGAATAAGTCTTGAACTAGAATGCACACACTTTGAAATAAAGAAAGTGACACCCTTGATTGACAGCAAATTAAGATATATTTTGTATATTCGAATAATAGATCTCCATTATATATCATTCTAAATTTCACACTATCGCAGCTTTTCTAAATTGCCCGTATAAAATTGCATTGTAAGTCGAGAAATAATAAGCATGCCGTAATTTGGTCTGTTTCGTTTTTCTTTATGACGATTCGATAATACGGACTTGTTGTCATAAATAAAACTAATTACCAAATATTTTAATCCCATAATTTTAATTTTCAAGAATTGACTTAGTGCCGTTTTATAAAGCGTTGCGCGCGACATTTACCAAATAAACTGATTGCTTTATAATAGTTCATAATTCTCTCAATTTCGAATTTTTAATAATTATCAATGTCAGTTGGGTGAATCTTGACATTTCTGCAGTTATTGTGCAATTTGTAAAAAAATAATCGACAGAGGTTGTGCATTGAAACTTTTATTTGAGTTTTATGCACTATTGCATTGAATTTCCACGGTCATGCCTGGCAATTTAACAGTTCCAACATATTAACAAGTTGCAAATGAAGTGAACATGTTTTGAATCAGTAAGTAGAAATAAAATGATGATCACGATGATGATGGCGATGATACTAATGCTTCTTTTTCTTCTTCTTCTTGTTCTTCCTCTTCTTCTTCTTCTTCTTTTTTTTCTTCTTCTTCATCTTCTTATTCTTCTTCTTCTTCTCCTTCTTCTTCTTCTTCTTCTTCTTCTTGTTCTTCTTCTTCTTCTTCTTGTTCTTCTTCTTCTTCTTCTTCTTCTTCTTCTTCTGATGATGATGATGATGATGATGATGATGATGATGATGATGATGATGATGATGATGATGATGATGATGATGATGATGATGATGATGATGATGATGATAATGATGATGATTCCGCTTCTGGTGATGTTTATTATGACAGCGATGTGACAACGGTAGACGATTATAATTAAGAAAACGGATAATCATAATGATTCCGTTAAGTGCGGGATGACTAGAATCATGAAAACATTTGAATATTGTAACATTCTTTCTTTCATTCAGAAAAAAGGCCTTAAATTCTTCAGCATCCTTAACCAAGTACATATCCGCATTCCTTTTCGAGTTTACACTTTGCACCTGCATTGAATGTTAAAAACAAGATAAGGTAACAATTCTCGAAACACATTCTGGAAACTAAAATGAAGTTTTAATCGTCCAATTCTTCATTATTTTTATCCATCCGGCGATCTTTATATTTAGCCGGAATATATAAATGATGAGCCCATTCTGGGATCTGAACTGATGGCACCAAAGGAAAACCTAGATCGCTGCTCGTGATAATCGATTTAAAGACCCTGTTAATGAAGAGCATAGAAATGCCTAATTCTTAGACCCACGTATCCGCCTCTATTTAATGACAGATACGAATCTAACGGTAAAAGTTTTAGCGGAATCAAATGGAGATCCGTTGATTGAAGCGGCGTATTAGCACCATAGATCAATCAAGTTGATAGGGAATTTAAAGGTTTCTACTTAAGTATCCACTTGTAACCCGCACTTGTGGCTAACATGCAGTAAATGCACTTCGACAGGTGCGTTCGCGATGAAAATATTACCGAAAGAGTTATTTTTTATTAACTGATATACTAATTTATCTATTAAGGTGTAAGCCTATATAAACAATTATGACAATGTTAATTTAGCTTTTATTAGTTATATAAGACATTGTGAATGCTTCCGAGAGAAATACTGATAATCAAGTAATTTGCGATATCAGATTTGTTCAAATGTTACCTTTACATTTAATATGAATGTAATAGAGGTGAATACGGGGGTTTTAACATTAAATGATTAAGTAACTACAAACAATGTGATATTCTCTGTTAACCTGCTGTTGAGAAACTACAAGTAAAAGGTATACTTTATCAATTTTGTTAAGTATTTTATTTTGACGATATAAATATAATTGCGACCAATATGTGGCAAAAGTATTTCTAAAAAAGTGTCTACAACAACAACAAAAACAATGATCACGCACGCGTACATAACAAAACGTTCCCTAGTATTTCTAAAAAAGTGTATAAAGTTTAAATTATGTTAAATACTCAGAAGAGGTGTTCCACAAACATGTTTATTTTTTATAACACGCTTTATAATCATCAGTTATGCGAATATCTTCGCAAACTTCAAATAAACGCCATATTGGCAATACTAAGAAACGACCCATTTAACAATCATTTTCATACCAACTTTTATATCCATTTAAAATAATTATGTTACAGTGACTACAGTTTTAAAAATCTCTGTCACCAGTTAAACTAGATACTTAACATATATCAATAATACAGATTATTGCGTAGAAATGTTTAATATCACACCCAATTTTGTTAATCTTTAATTTAAAGTACAAACATGAGAGAAATACACGTACCAAAACAATGCCAACTCCCATATAGGTGCGGAGTACAGTGTTGATTTATAGCCAAAATAAAATACTCTTTCTAATTTCCCCAATTGAGATCGCAGCACGATGCACGGATTTTCACGTGCATACTAACAAGCGCGTTCATTTAAGTGTCATTTGTGAAATTCGAAACTCTCGCCTTATGGTTTAAATGTATGTGTGCTGATTATTACTCCTGAAGCTTGTATATTAGGTTTCGTATCAATATGATTTACGCAGTTAAATGAACAATGTACAGAATTTGACTAGCTAAAATGCTCTGCGTATATAGTAAACGCATGTAATTTCTGAAATATAAATGAGCCGTTTGAAAAAGGATATAAAAGATCATATTTAAAGGAAATCAGAATTTATTTATTTTTTTAACATAAAGAGTGCGTAAATTAATTGCATTTCTTGTATTTTCAATAACAAAATTGAATAAAATTTGTTTAAAAATAAAACACCGTGACTTCAAATTAATGTTAGTCTAAGCAAATATACATTTTATGTCATTTTATTGCAAAAATTGAAAATATGTGCGCATGTCTAAGAATCAGATCAGTATGTCTATGAACCGGGGACCAACTCCACGATAACCAAAATCACAATAAATAGAAACAAAGTGAGTCACACGAGTCTTCCCCTTTACACAATCCACCAACAGTATAGTACTGTTAGTATTAACAAATTGTAAATGGTCGCGCTCTAAAATACGCTCAATCTTTAAATTTATTTATAAACTGACATTGATTTAACGTTACCCCACTTAAGAATGTTTCATCGTCTCATTAAATCAATAAGCAAAGCACACATGTTTATGAAACATTAAGAACTAAACTAATCAATCCAGAATGGATGTAATGAAACTGCCAACATATTTTAATTAACCTCCCAGTTGCAATTACCAGCGCCGGACTGGTCAACGTTTTCTGTAGTGCTTCTATATGACCAAGACCCTTGTTCTAGATGACCAAGACCCTTGTTCAGCGCTTTCCATCATTTCTGTGGACATGTTATTATATTTGACACTAATAAATAGATGTTTACAGTCACCTGTTTACCTACTTCGACAGAGCGGTGTAATGAAGTGGGCAGGGTAATCATGTTCGTAGAAATGTCGGGGTATATTCGGAACTTTACGACAGACTGAGTGCCTTCTCAAGTGTATACAAAGTGGATGTGCTTGGCTTGACATGGAGTAAAGCAATTTCGTTAAAGATGCGTAAATACGCAAGTGTAAATACTTAATTAACATCTTGTCAAATTGGTGTCAAGTTTATAGGTTTGCCTCATGAGAACTGTTACATGGCTCGTGGATTTGTTTCTGTTGATTGTTTGAATAGGTATTTATCTCCAAAAACTTTAGCTATATGTATGTAGATTGCACAAATATTCTATCAACTCTGCAGCAATAAAACTCCTTGAAAAAATATATGTCATGACCATGTTTCTTTCAAAACATCTGATCATATGGTCGAGTTGCTCCAAAGATTAACGGCCAGAAAACCTGTAATAAAATATAAAAAGGTAGTCTTATGGACATGCTCATAAGGCTTTGAACATTATTTGAATGCATCTTTCTATTTATAATAAACACATGAGTTTTAAGTCTTAAAACTTTATTTGCAGAAATCCCTTTATCCAAAATTGAAAAGTGTAAGCTTAATTAATTTGAATGAATGTTTGAGGATGTAAGAAACATGTATCGGTCCAATTATGACGAATAAACAAGTAAACTCACATGATTTTGTTTTACGAAAACCTCACACAAGAAATAGTTCGATTTCATTTCGAGGTCGTATTTTATATAACTTGTCGCCATATTGTCACTGAGCAGCTAATGAAAATGTTGTTTTTTATGGTCTCGCATACAACAAGATACGATCTGACGTTGAAGCCATGTAATATCATCGGCGCTATAAACACCATCTTCAATTAATGAATCTATCACAACAAATCATAGTTCATTTATACGAAAATACCATTCCGTTTATAAAAATACAATTGAAACGTATGCAGGTTTTATTAAAACAGCCGAATAATCGTAATCCGTTTCCTCGCAAATATCGGGGCAGAGCTCGTGGTTGTGCCTCCCTCGGGGACACTCGGCGAAGAATTATAGCCGATCGTCCGATATATGTTAAAATGTAAATCATCAAAATAATAAATTCCAATAATGCAGACGACAAACAAACCCACGTGACTCTTATCTCGATCTCGCGAGAGTATGAGGAACTCGCCCTTCTTATCGTGATTTCGCGAATTATAACAATGGGACGTTGTCTGTTTTATGCAGGACTCTTATTGGATGGCATCCGTGAAAAAGTTCTCTCCGAATTAATGTTGAGTCGCCATCTTTCTGACCCATGCCTTGCCATAATTGTCCAGAGAAAAAAAAACGCGCAATTTTATTTTAAAGGTAATAAAGTAATAAATGTAGAGTCAATTGATTACAATTTTCAGATCGCAATCTATCTAAAAGATAGACGCTATATGATTTACATTCCATAGTGGTGAACCGAGTTTTATTTTTTAATGTGCAAGGATTTTGAAAGTTAATTCTACATTTTGAATTTCGTTTCTTTCTTCGCAAATTTTCTGACATAATTTGCTATTGTTATGGTATTCCTCTCTCAAAATTCTCAGACATTCCAATACTCATTACCACGCCTTTTATCGTTACTGTATGTTTACAAATGTCTCTCTAACGAACAAAATAGTGCCCGAACTTACTTGATACATATTTAAAAATAATTTAAATGTATATGCATCTATTATAGTACAAAATGTATAACAAGTGGAATTAAAAATAGAGTACACATTATTGTTCCTTATCCCAACAACATTCAATATCCATGTACACAAGCTGCATTGATATTGCTACCACTGACGGTAAAATTATGCAAGTTTAATTCAACAAAACATCATGTTCAGAAACAATTACCAGTTTTGTGGTTAATAAACTCAAGTTTAGAAATATCGAAATATTTCTTACAGACGAACGGACATAATATTTGTATCAACTTTTGCCCGCCACTCATATAATTTATTGTGGAGCTGTATAATACCATTTACATACAGGTGTACGTTCGTTTATTAGTTGTTTGTATACCGTATACGTGTTCCTGTTAACTGCATAAACGTTGGCACAACGATACGTTTTTAACAACCACTAAACGCGCCCGCCATCGTTTTGCATTAACATTCATAACAGTTAACGCTTTACTAAAATGGAATAAGTCAGTGAAGTGGACGAGGTCTTTCAAAGCCGATTGACTTATGCAATAGTATCCGTGGTATTACATTTACTGACGTTTTTTTGAGTGACATGTATCTTATGAGATTATGAACACACGGACTGAATGCTTAACCTTGAAGAAAATTGATAATCATTTAAAAATCCAAACCAGCTTTTATTTTTGCATTGTTAGCATGCTGATAATTAATATCAATGCCATTCACCGATTAAAAATCAAATGAATTTCAACTGTCAATAGATGAATTATATCTTATATCACGGTAACCTTGCTCTTTGCATAATCTGCCCAACAAAAAATAAATATCTTATATTGCAGTTCTTATCCTCACCTTATCAATGATATCTGATCAGTTTGTATGTACTGATAACGTTGCAAAATCCCATATTTCAAAACAAAATTGGTTTCCGCACAAATATATAAATATGATCTGGACTGATTGTAAAGTGGGGGCAAAAGTGTTGAGTCGTTGAGTCGATGATACGAAATTTATTCGATAGAATATGTTGTAAAATCACCTACCGCATTGTTTGAGATAAAACGATAGCGAAATACGTTTAGGGTTTCTGCTACATATTTTAAGTCGATCTTTCGCCATTCGAGGTTTCATCTAGAGTGATAAAACTACAGACTCGAGAGTGGCGACTGCGTTTTTCAAAACTTGTTTATTAGTTTTGAAAGTTAATTTTCGTGAAAGGGTGAGCATTGGCTTATATTTCATGAATATAATTACAATCAATCATCGCTGCTGTCGAGATAATGTCGGTTCTTTGTGCCATAGCGACAGAGGATCGGGCGATTTAATGTAATTTTTTCCGCGACTCCGTTCGGCATAAATTAATTATTTAAAAAACCTGTTTATTTAGACACACTTTGACAAAGATCATTAATCAAACGACTCATGCTTAAATCAAGCGCGACATTAATTGGATGAATATAAAATTCATATTTTAAATATTGACTTCATTTGTAAATTAACTTGTTTATTAAAAATATGTTATAAGTTTCCGAGCAACTTTTGCTTGAACAACGAGATTCTTTTTACTCTTACATATTTCAAGCTCGATATAATTAAAGTTCAAATGTTTCGAGTCCGTTTCCCGGAAAGCATAAGTTTTTGAAGCTTTTTTAGGAAATTATGTGTACGCTCCCAGAGGAGGCATTGAACCCGGTACCAACTGATTTACCCGTGAACCATTCTTCATGTGCGGTTACGTTTTTCTATGGCTTTGATTAAGGACTGCTAAAAAAAGATATGAATTCACTTAGTTTCCAAAACAGAACAGCTATTTTGTAAAATAACCAATGGAATCGTTTAGTTTTTAAAAGTCCAGTCGAGCATTTAAAGTATAATGCATGTCAAAATGCACGGAAAATAGTCCAGATGTCAACGAACAAGTAGTGTAGGCATACAACGACGTATTTTGACGGCGTTTCTACATTATGAACTTGTATCGTTCATAGTGCGATCAATAAATATTTAAAAAAAATATCATTATTTGCAACGTGATGCAATTTCTTTGAGTAATCAATGATAATATTTCTAATAAGGTTTCGTATCGCGTCAGTAGTAATATTTATCTTTTGACATTAAAATCCATTTGGCAAAAGCTTTTACACTTATATTCAACCGCAAGTACGAGCTCTGGTCGTTATTATTCAGTTACGGCGACAGTTGGTCCGACAATGAGCGCAATGTCATCATCTTAGTGATGTTGTCGCCTTTTTATCGGAAGTAATTATGAGCGAAAGTTATCATTTATTTATCACAACAACAATCGTCGAAAATTCGCAATCCTCCTTGGCGTCCGTTTCGTTTGATGTTCTTTGCATCGTTAGTTCGCATATGATATTCTAATTGCAATTATAAATTAACATTATCGCGGTTTATGATATATTCGGTGCAAAACAATCACGTGAAACCTCGTTTACCATCGATCATGTTTGAAACTTAACCGTAATTGTCTATTGACACAACTGCTTTTTATTTTGTTTCTGACCATTTTTCATCGGCTGGACAACCGAATTCTGTCTATCCGAGATTGTAGAATTATTGGTGTTTCATACATCTAGATTTGCAACAATGTGACGCAGTATATTGTCTTTATGGCACTTAACGAAACTAATATCACCTTAAGAAGAAAAGTATCACGAAAATGTAGGTATTGCAAGCACGTAAGATAAAATACCGGCTTTTAACATTTTTGATAAAAGATGGACAAAAACAAAACTCAACGCTAGCTTCGACATATTACCATCGTCAAGCCTTGATTAACTTTATTAAAGGTTAGTGACCCACTGCCAACATGGAGAAACACGCTAAATATATTACCAACAATAATTATTTTTAACAAAACTGTGCTGACCACTTTTATTGCAAAACGATTATAATTAAATAGTTTGAAAAGTAGTCTAAGTTGACTTAAATGGCAAGCCAATGTCATACAGCTGGATAATTAATTCATTCAAAACTCAAAGCCTAATTCAAATAGGGAATTTTTTCTCGGTCATATTGTATATTGCATTAGCTGGCTTTTATATAGTCCATGCAATCCCGTCGTGGTCACATTTCTGCACTGGCATGAAACTAAAGCTCAAATGCAGACACACTTATGTCTAGTCGACGCACCTGATTTGCTTTATGACAGGTTCCTTATTATTTAGACTTTAAGTTGTCATTATCATAACTGAGAATTTTAAATAAAAGTTACCAAGTGTATTCTTAAATCAGATTTATTTTCTTACTTATCAAAATTCATTTAAGCGGTGTTTTGAATAAATCTTTAATTCCAGAAATGATTTTTGTAAAGTGGGATTGTGTGTATTGAATGACAAAGTAAAATGACACTCAAATAGAACTGAACGTTTTCACATATAATTATTGTTTTTGCGAAAAAGCTCTTAAAAAGGTCTTAAAGTTATATATGACCTACAGAAAAACATAGTCCTTACTGTTTTACAATAATTATTAAATGGCATACTTTTGTCATCGAAATAATGACGTATGAGTATGACATCATTAACGATCCGTTTCATTTACATGTATTGATAAGTGATTCAAGCAATAATAGTTACCATGAAACGATAAAAACTTTCAATATTATTTTCCTAGTGCTAGTGTTGTCTGTTCGAAACAGTAAATCACCCATTTTGAATTACTGTTGTTGCATTTTATTATTTTTTTCTGCAATTAAATATGATATTACAAAATAACTTAGTAACATCCTTTGGTCTCTTATTTTAAACATGTGATCAATTGCGAATACAACATAAGATTATACGCATAAAGAAAAGCATAGCACACGCATTTGAAGGGTCAACGCAGAGCATGGGCAACTTAAACAAATTAAAATGCCGTCTTAAGTGAAGAACTGTATTATCACAATATACACCAATATATGAGACGTGCTCTGTGAAAAGGGGGTTTAATATATGTGCGTAAAGTGTCGTCCCAGATTAGCCTGCACAGTCAGCACAAGCTAATCTGGGACGACACTTTTCGCCTAAACTGGATTATTGCTAAGAAGAGACTTTCTGTAAACGAAAAATACCATAAAAGCGGAATGTGTCGTCCCGGATCAGCCTGTGTGGACCCACAAGCTAATCTGGGAGGACACTTTGCGCATATGCATACAAATCCCTTTTCACAGAGCACGACTCTTATTATAATTTAGATGCTAAAAATAGAAACACATCAACACTTTGGGAAATTGTCGTTTTCTTGCGATATATCTAATAACCTGTGAGCAATATTAATGTTTAACGCAAATATGACATGATAAACAGAAAAACAAAACATTTTGCCACCATTTAACAGGATTAGCCCAACGAAGCTCGTTCATTTAAACAGTTCATGGGTATGTGCTTAACCCATTTATGCCTAGTGGACTCTCCCATTCTTCTAAATTGGATCAATATATTTCCAAAATTAGGGATTATAGGCGTTATGCGGCGTCTCATCTAGGTCCACGCTGTTTGCCAAGGCCTTTTTTCTAGACGATAGGCATAAATTGGTTAATCCACACTGGTAAGAAAACACAACAACCAACATACACTAGTGCGCACGGCAATATTGGTTTTTAAATTCTAATAATTCTCACCAAATTAACAAACTCAAGTCCTCGTGCCCGTGTTATTGTTCAATAACCTATATATACTCACGAAACATACGCGTGTCTATTACCAAAACAAACTCAAGTCCTCGTGTCCTTGTTGTAGTTCAATAACATATATACACAAATGAAACATACACGTGTCTATAACCAAAACAAACCAGAAACAAACAAAAAAGTCGGTGAATTACCCAAGGCCAAATAATGTTTAGATAAGGTATACAAGTTCCAATTGGTGCAAGCTATATTGTTTTCCACTTCGGCCCATTGAGCATATATACACTTTCTACTTCATTACCGACCATAATTGAACTCCATTCGATCTGACAATCGAACAAAACGCGTGTTTAAAGTCGAATATTACCCCGCAAGATTGGAGCGATATGCCTTGATATATGACCAAAAATATGTTCTTAACTACCACTTGCTATTGTTCGTTTTTAATGTCTTTGTGACATTTTCACACATACGCAGTCAAGATTAGAGAGATTTTGTAGATATTGCAAAGTGGTTCTATCTCACTAAAGAGACCTTTACGCTAATTCCGCTGAACCTCTGCTAAAGTAGCCAGTTTTCTTATTACATGAGACATAACTGGCGGAGATAACGCTAAAAGTCTTTGCGATAAATATGTCACTCAAAGTCTGTCTGATATAGATAAATATGTAAATGTTCGTGTAGTACGTTCGGCGGGTAAAGAAACATATATCATAACGTAATTGTCAGTGCAGCAGAACTACGTGTATTATTTACGGCGTTAATGATCCTTCGCTGCACACCGAGATTGTACATAACATATATAAATATGGTTATGCGTTTCATGTCGGCATTGGTATTTCACTGGGCATTTGAAAATATGTATAAAAAGAATAACAAAAAGGTTACGGAATGGAATAACAGAAATGTTCAGGTTAGATTTGTAACATGCAAAAAATACGCGAACAGATTTTTCAATACGTATTTTATAATTATGAAATAGTTTTAAACTGCATAACAACTCGGCGAATGAAGACCATATAGCAATTAAAAGCTCGTTAAAACAGTTTGGTGTATATTTACGTAACTAATTACCCGTGTAACGTAACCAGTGTTGGTGACTCGAAGAGACGGGTATTGTGTGATTAGGAAACTCAGAAATAGTTAGAGCTAATGCACGCACTAGCCCTGCTTCTAAGTGGACCTAAGTTCTCTGACACGAAGATTTATGACTAATGGTTTGGTACCGAACACGAGCTGGAACTGTCTACCTCTCGCGCTATGTTAATAAACGCTAAGCCTTGAAAACCCGTCGCGACTGATAATTACGATTTCTCTTACATGAATGACAATTTTAACAGCGGCAATTTTCGTTTCACTCCGATGCAATTAGCGCATTACTGCAATTTCTATTTCGATGTTTATACGCGGATTCCCAATGTATGTAAAGAATAATTATATAGTGTTATTAGCAAAACGGTCATTTTGCAAATTGTATAGTAACACAAGCTGCAAGCCACCTTGGTGAGAATGTTTAAACATGTCAGATCAGTACTTATTGGCATGAAGGGCATAAGCAAAAAATATCAAATGAGTCATACATTCTCTGTGTTAATCTCTTTTTGTAACAAATTTAAGTCAAATACAAAGATAACAACCATAAAAATGTTCTAAAAAATAAGAACATGCCAATACTTTTAAACTTTATATACATTATAAATAGTAACAAGGATAATATGTTATTTTACTATAAAAAAAACTGTTCAAATTGTGTTGGGAAAACGCATACACACATGGTCCACTGAAATAATAGTAATATGTGTACTATTGTAAATTAAATATTACGTAGCGATTCTTTCAACGATAATCCTCAACTAGAACATTTTTTAAATGACTGCGTAATTTAGTAATATGATCTCCGGACGCAACTATTGGACTTTTCGAATAACATTTTTATGGACAATATCCATTTGTGTTGGCGTGATTTAACAGCTTCGTGTATTTGGCATAGTATTTCACATACGGACATTAATTGTATTTACGACTTTACCCCGCCTATTGGTAGCCACTGAAGCCGCACTTGGAGCCTTTGGATTGCCTCTTCAAATGGTAAACAAGGTCACGCAGTGTTAATGACAGCTACCACTAAAACAATACCTTTGAAACTTACGGGTCGTTTGCCCGCGAAGTCTTGATCGAAATCTCTTGCTATCTCTTCAACGATCGCATATTATCGCCATTGTTAGCACTAACTCATTTTGGTAAGTCGTAACAGGTTTTGGCGAAAAACAATGCGCCTGAAGAAATTAAATACCTGACCTAAAACAAAGAACGTACAAAACTGCCACCAAGCACTTCAGTGTCAGCGTTTCAACGTCATGCAAGTTTTTTTGGCGCTTTTGGAAAATTATTTAGTGTCATTTATCAATGCCAAGTTAGCACCAACGGCCTTGATATCAAATTCTAATCTGTTTCCCAAAATCGCAGATAAGGAAATATTTTTCTGTTATTTCAAATAATGTTTATTATTTTATGTTCTTATATGTGTGACCTCTTTCCTTTTATTGGAGCATGTTTGTATTTCGATATCAGCTACTTGTTAAAGTCATCTAATGGACGAAATATCTCATGCATTTATATATCAGTGATCAACTGCTAATTCCATACAAAGAGCTGCAGTCACATTATAAAATACCCTTTGAAAAAAATATTTCTATATACTCTTCTAACGCTTGTTAAATCATTTTCTTTCTATATGTGTTTTACGCGCATAACAAACAATTCAAATACATGCAATGTATTTAATTATCCCCGGAAAGGGCACAGGGATTTAGAATTGACGTTGTCCATACGTCCGTCCGACTCTCAGTCCGTAAGTCCGTCTGTCACACAACTCGTTAAGGCTATATCTCATAAACGATATAAGATATTAAGATGAAGCTTCATAGGTGTATAGCTATCAATGACGAGAAATGCCATGCACAAAACCCATAACCCTTTACTTTCTTTAATGAGAGTTATTGCCCTTTGCAGTTTTTTGTATCATGTTACTTTTCAGGGCTTTATCTCCAACACCACGCAAGATGTTAACATGAAACTATGGGTGTATTGATGTAAATGAGGATAGTGCATGCTGAAGAATCATAACCCTTCAATTTCTTAAAAAAGATTTAATGCCCTTTGTTGTTTTTGTATGATGGTCAGTGCTATATCTCAGTTGCAACATTTCAACATGAAACTTCATGGGTGTGTATAAATCAAGGGGAAAAATGCCATTCACACGAACCATAACCCTGCAATATTTTCAACAAATAGTTATTGCCCTTTGGTTGTGTGTGTATGATATAACTTTGTAATGCTATATCTCAGATACGCTACACGAATTAATGGGTGTATAGATAAAAATTAGGAGAATAGCAATTCATAAAAACAATTACCCAACATTTAATATATTTTTTCATAATTATACCGTATATCAAGGTATTTGCACCCATCCATTAACACAGTTTATTTTTATGGGGTATATCAAGTCTCCGAATTTTCTTGTTATTTATAAAATAGTCGTAATCGATATAATTTTAAAGGAGGCTTTTTTCATTTCCCTCCGAAAAAATCCAGCAATTAACATAACATCCAGCTAAAGGTCCCTATAAAACTGGCGTACGTCTTTGTTAATTTTCATGAGAAGTTTGATTCATTATTTTATAAAATGTACTGCAATCAAAAGCGAAGAACATGCTGTCTTTCACTTGAAACATCGCTATATCATCGATATCATCCCAGATTACAACTTTACAGAACACGATTTCCCAAATTGCACCTGTTTTTTTCATACCGACTTCGAGGAAGAATTATTATTAGTCTGTGTTTAATGTCATCAGAAGATGCTATAATTGAGCCAACCCTGCCGTATACCAAGTGCTAGTTGTATTTGATTGGGCTCCATTTTAAAGCCGCCTTGTAGATACGATCAGGCAATTACAATGCTCGGAAAGATACAAAAAGACAAGTTCGGAGCTGAAAATTATGAACTTAATTTTGGCATCTTAACTTTAACATTAGTTAAACACTTGAACACAACACTTAATTTCTTGTTTTTCTTGTCGTTATTGTGCTATTTTCAGGCATTGAGTGGTTCACAAATGACAATTCAACGTGAAGTTATTGGCCGCGATCGTGAAAAGATTTGAAAGCTATCAGAAGATGGGGAGAAATCGGTAAAGTACCGACAAGATGCTGCACTTTCACTGCTGAAATAGTGAGTTCATTGAAATAAAATTTAATGTCCTTAGACCGTCGCCATCGTCCTTCGTATAAAGGTGTTAAGGTGTTTTCAATATGATTAGTTATTGTAAATTTTGTTTGATGTCGCTTTGAGACTGCAACTGTTTGTGCGATTAGGCACACTCCATTTCACCCATTTAGGGAAATTATTCTTATTTGGCTATGTTTATGATATCAAATTATACAGACTCAATTGAAATATTAAAAGATTTGTAAACGGATAATCTATTCGATTTATCGATAAGAAAAGATCATGATTGCGATAGGAACAAAACTGATCATAAAACGTGAAGGGGATATTTATGGCCGAGCTTGTTCCTATGTCCCCGCCGCCTGCTGACATACGTGTGTTTAGTATTAAAGTGGTTTTAAAAGGACTGTTATTGTATCTGACTAGGGCCACTGGAGACCTTATGTCGGAAAGCGGCCCTTGTTAAGCAGGAATGCAATAAATCCGAGAGTCTTTGTGCACGCACGAGCGGTAATCGCGTAATTTGGATACGATGCACGTAATATATGAACAGTTCGTAAAAGTTCATTAGACCATAGTTTTCGCGCGAAAATTAAAAGAAACGTTAAAAAATTGACGCTTCAAACAATAAACTTGTGATGTTATGCTGAAATTGTTATATTGATCCGGGTTTGTCATTACAGAGAGACTGGCAAAATACTTATACTGATATATAAAAAATGCAAAAATTGAACAGTGTAACAAATTTTAACTACAAATAGACCTTTAAGCTTGATCAAGCTTTTAGATTATTTTTTCGAAAATATAATTGAATTTCATTTACGTAATCATATTTGTTCATACATAAACTAATGCAAATAATGTACTTTTGTAATTAGATAACTTAACACAATTTTAGATGACTGCCTTGCCTTGAAAATAATATAGTGGTGCTTACATTTCCGTTTTCGCCCGCACCATGCACAAACAGTAAGTTTATAAACGTCTGAAAATAAATTCCTTATTAAGGTACAATTCACTATGCTTTTAATTAGTAGCAAGTGCTTTGATGCACTTAATTCGGAAATAAAATCCAAACGTTCACAAAATTACATTACCAACGCGACATGGGGCTTTATTGCATGGCGAACCCAAGACTAAATATATTCAATTTAAGTACTACTTTCTAGCCAAATTACAGCTTTTCTTGAGCATGAGCAAGATATGATTTTTATCTTTCTGGTTATCAATAGATCAAAACATATACTAAATGTTATCTTTGTAGCACTACCAGACTCTTGTGGTTCCAGTCAAGTCTCTTCAGCTTATGACTTGCGATGAAAGAAACGAATCTCTTATCTTCAAATTACTACACCATTGATGAAACATTCCGCCATTAAAATCACGGCGTACAAGTGTACATGTTATCTTAATTGTATTTTTCGTCTAAGATCTGAGCTGTTATTTAGCGTTATCAACAATCACATAAACTTGCAATGATGTCATTTTACATTTAAGTCGTGTTCTGAGAAAACTGGGCATAATGCATGTGCGTAAAGTGTCGTCCCAGATTAGCCTGTGCGAACTGCTGCAGTGCTAAAAAGTCAATACTTACTAAGTTCGAATCGAAATAAAAGATAACAGTTAAGTAGAGGCTGGGAAAAATATCGACTTTGCTTGAAAATATAGAATTAGTAAAGCAAACCATGAACTTAATTAAGGTGGTACAGTTTTCGTCGATAGTGTTGTTGTTGTTTTTTTCCCGAATATTTCGTGTTGTTTTGTTTGTTCCTACGTTGCGCATTATGCCCATGTGTATACACGTCTACAACAAAATAATTACAAGGCAACTTCTTATTTGTTTAAAATGACGATTATCTTATATATGTTTTAATATAACACAGTTAGAAATCCATAGAATAAAAAGAACATGTATTTGTTAGCAGTATATTTACGATTTGTTTATCTGCTCGTGACTAAAGAAAATTTACATATTTACTCGTGCCTGCGCCACTCGATATAATATTTTTTAACGGTATTATTAGAGAGCTTCGCAAAAAAAAATTATTCCGAATAGTTTCAACTTAAAATGGTCAACTGTACATGCATACTATTCATGTATCTTTCTTTCTATATCCACTGTAATTGTCTATTTATCTTCAAGAAAATTAAACATGATAGCAAACAAATAATTGTTGTTTTTGTTTTCTTAAAAAAGTACTGCTAAACGTTCTTTCTTCAATTGTGCTCATCATATTTAACGAATAATGTTCTCTATTTGGTCAAACTAAAATTGTACGACGTTTGTTACGTCAGATAGTCTATATTTCAAAGTTCTTCATCTCTTCATAGCAATATGAAATTTTCAGCTGCACTATCAGCAGATAACCTGAATATATCAAGACGCCCTTTATTGATTGCAAGTGACCAATAGCCGGATAGTCATGTCGCATAATTATAAGTCCAACAAGTGTATCTTTATTATCTCACAAAATGTATTAAATATGCTGGCTTATGTGGCTTATGAGTTCAATATTCATCACAACGTTTTCTGTGACAGGCGAATATGATAAACACTTTGCACGTATAAACTTGCTGTACAAAAATAATTTTCAAAGAATCTTGCAGTTTTAATAGTAAAAGATTCATGTATTAAGCACGTTTATCCCAGAGACCGGCTCATTTCCTATTTAACCCATTTATGCCAAGTGGACTCTCCCATCCTTCTAAATTGGAACAATTTATTTCCAAAATTAGGGAAGTCTAGTATAATTATTTCTATATTTAGAATATTTCTTACAGAAATTCCTTTAAGCAAACAGCGCAGACCCAGATGAGACGCCGCATCATGCGTTGTCTCATCTAGGTCTACGCTGTTTGCTAAGGCCTTTTTCTATACGATAGGCACAAATGGGTTAAATTTTGCAAATAATCATTCCAATTAGAATCCTTATGAAACTCCAGCAGTCAGAGGTTGTCCGAATGGCTTGACATAGTAAATACCGTTTTACATGGAACATTATCACTAACCAGTGTTAGTGCATTTGTTCTCTGTACTCACATTTAAGTGATTGCTATATATGAATCGCGTTTCGATGAAAACTGGGCTTAATGCGTGTGCTTTAAGTGTCATCCCAGACTAAGCCTGTGCAGTCCATACAGGCTCATCTGGGACGTCACTCTCCACCTAGACTGAATTTTAGTTTAGAAAATCAGATCAGATTGGTTATAATAGAACCGATACACAAAATGGTAAATAAGCAAAACAATAACCAATATGTGTCCAAACAATCTGCTACTCACAATGAGACAGTCCGTCAGTCCAGTCATCAATAATTCTACCTCATTTGCATAAAATTGTCTGGCGGAATGGCGTATCGGCCCATCTCTCAATGGGCCATCAATTTTCATTTGTAACAGCAGGGTTATCTGTAAAGCAATGATAAAAATGCGGGGATTCGATCTCCAGGACGATTATGTTGCAACTTTATTATTTTCCTGTTGTCATAACATCCCGTCCACTTCCATTAATGAATTTCAAGTCTTAATGTGTATCATGGTTGACTCATATATTATAAGGGAATGTAAACCATGTGTATGATGGTTAACTCTTATATTTAAAAGGAAAGGAAACGATGTATTATGGTTGACTCATATACTAATAAGTAATGGAAACAATGCGTATCATCTTTATGATTTTATAAAATATAAAATATAAATTATAATAATAACAATAATAATAATAATAATAATAATAATAATAATAATAATATAATAATAATATTAATAATAATATTAATAATAATAATAATAATAATAATTATTATTATTATTATTATTATTTTATTTTTATTATTATTATTAGTATTATTATTATTATTATTATTATTATTATTATTATTATTATTATTATTATTATTATTATTATTATGACGTATATTACGTATATGACATCAGTTGATGTTTGCGGCGGCATAATTTCGAAATTACGTGACGCAATAAGCCAAACAAAAGATTACACAGTGGAAACGATAAAATGTTCTAAGTTGAAGACAATAATACTCTTTAAGGCAATGCTTGAGAAATCATTTGTTTTACACTTTCACTGACATTTATGTACTTAACACAATCTAATTAGATACAACAAATCAATTGCGACAGCATTTAGTAACTTAAAAAACATAGATCACAATTGGCGTCAGATAGTCACCTAAAAAGCCATTAATATCGGTCTCTACCCGTCCCGCTTGCTGAGGAGTAATTATTTACCTGTTAAATGCAAAGAGACCGTGAATTCATGAGTTTATATTATGTAAATAATAAACCGTAAAAATAAAATTAGAATACTTATCTACGCGAGAGGTACGAAAACTTTTCCCAAATAAATGATGGCTAGGTTATAAATAATCCACTTATATGAAGAAGAATATGCTTATGGAGTGTGTTTTATTCTTCTAACTATAGAATTAAGGCATTTTTGTATTTTTTTACATGATTTAATATGTATTTCTGACCTGTTTTATCAAAAGATACCTCGATAAAATGCATAGTATAACGGTATCTGAATTGAGGCAGCAGATTTAAAAACAAACAAAAACATAAAGTGTCGATGAATTTAAACCAGAGGAAGTGAAAACCCTACTAAACGAACTCAACACATCTAAGTCTCCAGGTCCAGACCATGTTCACCCAATTGTTTTGTCAAAACTTCAGATATAATCCACATACCTATGTTCCATATATTCAACAGCTCTTTCAAGTCAGGTATTGTGCCTAATGAATGGAAAATTGGCCAAATTACAGCATTATTTAAGAAGGGAGATAAAAAACTAGCCTCAAACAATAGACCAGTCAGTCTCACTAGTGTAATCTGCAAACTGATGGAAAAATTAATTCGTAAACGGATAGGTGACCATATGAACTCTGATGATTTATTAAGTGATAAGCAGTTTGGATTTATTGGAGCCCGATCAACCAACCTACAGTTACTCAGAGTTATAGACCACTGGACTAGTATACTAGATGAAGGAGGCGAAATTGACACAATATACACAGATTTCATGAAGGCGTTCGATAAGGTCCCACACAAAAGATTAATATACAAATTGGAAAAACATGGCATCAGCAAACAAACATGTAAATGGATACAGAACTTTTTAACCAACCGTAAACAAAGGGTACAAGTCTATGGGAGCTATTCACAATGGCACGATGTCACCAGCGGCATTCCTCGGGGTTCCGTACTAGGACCTATCCTATTTGTGGTGTTCATAAATGACTTACCAAAATGTGTGAACTCGAGTGTTTTTATGTTCGCTGACGATACAAAGATATACCGTGAGATTTCCACCAAAGATGATCAGTTAATTCTTCAAGATGATTTGAATAAACTTTTTGAATGGAGCAACAAATGGCTGTGAAAGTTTCACCCAGACAAGTGCACAATATTGCAAATTTCAACAAAAACCCCAGAAATAAGATCATATACTATGCAAAAAAATGAAGGAGGCCTCGTTTGTCTAGAAAGAGTTGAAAATGAAAAAGATGTTGGTGTAACAATAAACACAAAATTGAAATTTGATGAACACATACAAAACCAAGTAAATAAAGCCAACAAAATGATGGGATTAATAAGACGTTCATTTAAATTTCTAGATATTAGAAGCTTCAGATTATTATTCAAGTCCATTGTAAGACCACATCTGGAATATGCGAGCAGTGTATGGAGTCCATCAAAAATTAAAGACATTGATAGCATTGAAAACGTCCAACGTTAAGCAACCAAAATGTTACCCAAACTTAATGATATGTCATACGAGGAAAGACTTAAATTTATTAAACTACCCACCTTGAAATTTCGCAGACTACGGGGGGATATGATTGAAACGTACAAGATCTTAAATAATATCTATGACAAAAGAACAACAGCTGGAATTTTTCCTCTGAACACAAACACAAATAGAGGTCATCTATTGAAACTTTTAAAACACAGATGTGCACGTGACATTCGCAAGAACTTTTTCTCCAGCCGCATTGTAAACATATGGAATAATCTACCAAGTGCTGTCGTCACAGCCAAGAACACGGATAACATTTAAAAGACGCCTGGATAAACATTGGATCAACCACCCGATGATGTATGATTACAAAAGTGACTTTAATGTAATAACCGGAAGCAAAACACCGAGACTATTAAATAGTGAGGACGAAAAAGAGGCCACTACAGAGGTTCCAAAGGCCTGCGGTGGTAAACCACCTAATGTAACCTAAGGTAAGGTATAAGTTTGTTTAGAAATAGCGTTATCATGAATAAATGCAGTTTATATAAAGAAATAAACATATACATTTTGAAATATACTTTAGCATGCATAGAAACGAGAAGTACAAAACTATCAGCATGTTTTTAATCAGGCGAATAATTTACGGGCCGCATTTGAAGAATTGTAACCAGAAAATTCTACTTTATTTCAGAAGCCAACATATTTTTAACTGCGTACTAACACAGTATAATGGATAATTGATGCAAACTTGAATGTTTGTGATTAATTTTTAATCTTATACTATCTTGCATGTTCAAATTTCTTTTTTGTCATTGATATATTCCTATTTAATATATAGAGCATTTGGATTAAAGGCACATCATATTTAAAACAAAACAATTATTGTAGTTCATATATATGACTTAAAAAAATTTATATGAAAAAAATATACAAAAAAATTATGAATTATATTCCAGATTATTTGTGAATATCAGGATTAAAGGTACCTGAATGCATCTTTTGTTAACTGTTTTTATTTTCTAAACCACGTTCATTTGCGATATAAATTTTAGATACTTCAAATCTTTAACCCACGGGTTGACGAGAAAATGGTTATTATTCGGTGTTTCTTTCAAGCATCACACGAAGGCTATTGTTCCACTTATAAATAGTTCGTAAATAATTTCAACAAACACGCTAATAGCGGTTAAACGTTAGCACATGTTATTAATGCTTGTGTGACAGGCAAAGTTGTTAGAGAATGAGCCAACATAAGAAATTGGCCTAATCATTATTGCCTTTAAATTAATCCTAATAGGCTAACTGTTTTTCGAAACCTTTGTTTTCACTCTCACAAAGAATTTTGGCAGTTTATGATTCATACACACTGTCAGAAAATAAAAATAAATCAGCCTTTTAAAACACGCAGTGAATGTATTGTCCTGTATTGCATAGGCGATTGGTCACGTTCCTTACAGTAACATTACTACTAAAAAATCAACGAAAATTTCGTACAATTTTTCGTAAAATAAACTTAACCAATTAAATATCAGTGCTCTTTATTGTAATTGCCGAAATTGCAACGCCAGATGTGATCTGGTAAAATAGATCTTTATTGATACAAAATGCTCGTTTTTATTATTGTTGTGCATATTTAATTCCATTTTAATTTCCCGCAACGATATCTATTCATACGACACATGAACACTAACGTTTTCATATGAATATATATATACGCGGGAAATTAAACTGGAAATAATTGTGTCAAAATAAATAAAAACGAGCATTTTGTTTCTACAAAAATCTATGTAATCATACCACATCTAACGTCGAAATTGTGGCTATTGCTATAAGGAACACTGATTGTTTAGGTGTTAACTTTATTTTACGAAATACTTCACGAAAATTTCGTTGATTTTAAGCGTTATAGAGACTTTAAAGGTCAACCGACAAGTTCAGACTAAAAATACTTTTATAAATGAAAATACAATTAAAACACAAAATAAAAATCTGGTTCAAAAACGGTTATTTTGATGAGCGGCAAATTATGTTATGCGTTAGGTAAATATCTAGCGGGTGTTAATATTCCTCTCATGATAATAGTTCTAGAGTTCCACTATACCTATATCTTTTAACGATATGACATCCTTACTAAGAAGTATCTTTGTAAACATACATACGTTTTTTATGTAGAAAACAAATGTTTTGATAGTTGCTTTTGTAATAAAATATTAACAAGGAAATGAATGACTTGTCAAAAGTATTCAACATTTAAAGCAATAAGTATAACATGTGCATCATATTTTTACTCCATATATGAACCCGTAGCCGGAACTGCACTAAATAAATAATAGGACATCGATTAGATTGGGATCAAACGGCAACTAAAACTATGCCAGTTTCAATCGTATTCGCGGAAGTTCATTTCTTTCACATGTTTTTATTGTCGCCAAGATGCAACACTTGCCAAGTGTATTTAAGCGTTATAATTATGAAGCATAATTCTTTGTAAGAGTATTGCATTTTATAATGTACATGAGTGATGTGTTCATTTAACAAATAGGCTTGTTTGCAGTATAAATTTGATAAATTAAGAACTAGCGGTCATTGCATGTATAAACTGTGTAACTTTGTAATGATAACCTGCTAAAGATATATTCAAAATGAATCGTCTTAAATTTGATTTGAATTTCCGCACATTTAACAAAAAAATGTCGCTCCCAAATGTTAAAATGTTTAAATCTTTACATAAGGAATGAAATATGAAATGGATAGGATATAGACAGATGTTCTTGAAAAAATCACTGTTTGCCGCGTTCATTTTCCTATACTTTCGAGAGACGAAGTCAATGTCTGCAATGGACCAATCCTATCCGTTGCAGGAACATATTTTTGGAGAAGTCTTGCAATGCAATTATTTTCAACATTGTTTAAGTAATGGAACAAACAATAAAAAGAACATATGTGTTCAGTTTCAGTGCACATTTAGAACAGAAGTGCGCGTAGTATTGTTACCCTGTTCGATTCATACAAAGACTTGCACAACCGTAAATAGTTCCAATTGTTCCGCGGTGTTTTCGTTATGATTATCTGTCAAATCTGTTTTGTCAATGCGATCTAGTGCAAATCTATTAGCCCAAGCGTTCACTGACACTGTTTGAACGCTTTTGTTGGAGTTATCGGTATTTCTTAAAGTAATTCATAGAATTTCGCTGATTTACAATCTAAAGTTCAAAAGCGCAACAAGTTTTTGAGTGACACAAGAGAAGTGATATGTTGAGTTTACATTATCATTGGAACATTTTGTAACGGACGTCAGGTTTATCGGTTGACCTACGGTCTTGTGCAAATTGTCGAAAGACACTCTTTACACCTAGAGGACCATTGAATCGGTTGTGACCATCAAAATATGGATAATATTTGTATGTTATCTTGTATTCATAACTGACAGTCGTGTTATGTAAGGAACAAATACGACGTGATTGATAATATCTTCTGTATTTCTATGCAGCAATTTAAAAACGAATTTGTTGCCGTTTACAATTGCAGAAAAATATATTTTATAAAACGATGTGTGTGGCGCGTTTGGTCGTTAATGTGCAGTTAAACGGAAGAGTACAGGTGGACCTTTTCATCATATTTCTCCCACATGTTATGGTTATCTAATTCTTCACACTTCCCAGCCTCATTTTTCAAAAGCGTGTGCTTTTCAAACCGATTGATTATTTAATAATTTTTGTTTGTTTTGTACATTTTATACACATGATGAGGATTTGAAATTATATTCAAAAATCAATTTGAATGAATATCCATACCTCGATATTGATTATATTGTTTAATTTTATGAATGATAATGATGATGGCCATGCTGATTATATCAATAATAACGATAGTGATGATAAAGACGACGATATTGATTTTGATGATGATTTTAAATTTGTCCATTCCTATTTTTCAGACCGTTAAATGTGACAAATGGGATTATATTTCCATGTGAATGAGTGTAACTATACGAAATGAGAAAAAAGTATTCATGGCAAATACCTCCGTAGGTAAATCTAAAATAAATAAGACAATGTGAGATGAGTGAATAATTCTGACATCCTTAGTATTATCTGCAAATTACGTTAATTATTTGTTTTAGTAGAAATGTAAGGAAATAATGCATACAGTAAACTGTGACATCAGAATCGTTTTCACAATGATTTTATGTCAAGGCGGAATTTATACTAAAACTATCTAACTAGATATAATTATATATAATAAATAAATAAAACGACGAACATAATTTCTATGTATGCACGTTTTTTTAATAAGTCGTTGTTGTAAAGCTATTGTTTGCATATTGTTAGTACTGTAAGTTATACTATCCAGGGGCCCGTTTCATCAAAGATCGTATGGCAATCTTAATTTACGACTAAAACTCAAAATATTAAAGCTGTTCATCGATATACACTTACAATATCAATAATGGTTGAAAAAACAATAAAATGTATTAAAATACCGGACAATGATGTTGTTATTATGTCGTATTTTATAAAATTCTGTCTTTGAAGTTCGTATCGTATTCTAAATTTGTCGTACGATGATTGATGAAAGGCCCCCCCCCCCCAGGCGTTTGACGCCGCATGGAGTGTCGCCTTATTTACGCGACGGGATTCACCCAACGGTGATTGTCAACAGAGAGTCATGACACCTTCGCTACGGTTAAAATGCACATTTGTGCTGAATGGCCCGTCTGCTTTTATGTCTTTAGAAGAATTATTATTTTCTTACAACATATTGCCTAGAAAAAAGTCATATAAGCAATCGTGTGTTTTAGCTGATTGTATATGCTTCAGAAACAACAGGCTATATGATAAAAAATGTAAAATGAGTTTCATTTCAGGAAAACACATGTTTTTACGATTCATAATTTACAAACTGCAGTTTCCGCGTAAACTAAAGCATAAACACGATCTCGTTTTTCTTTTGGATCAGGTTGCAAATGAAGTTTAAACAGTCATTTTTAATATGTCATACCATTTACTTTCAGATAACCCAATATAACACATGACCTCGATTTCATAAAGCCATTTTATTTGTTGACGAAATTCTTCTAGAACTTGACCGTGAAAATTTGGTTTATATTCTACCTAAGTTTCGTCACAATCTTAGCAAAGACATTGTCTCTTAGTCTTTACATTGTTTTATTTTGTTTTATCATCAAGTTAAAACTATGAAGTGACGTTAAGAAGACACACGTTTTTACCACGATATATAATATCTATCAAGATCCGGAAAAAGTGTTTCCTCGATATTGTTACATCGTTTGACCTGGCAATGTTTACCTCGGTTTATAATAATTAAAAATTGAACAAGATCTCATATTAAAAAGGCGAATTTCCGGACCAAGTTTCGTCAATATTCGATAAAATGCTGACATATATTGTTGACGAATTTCCATCATATTTATCTCGTTTATCATGTTGGCCCACTTAATTAGGTTTGGGACAAAAAGTTAACAAGAATTACAATGAAAATTCATTAAAGTCGTATAAAAAACACGGACATGGTGATAACAATGCCTGTATATGTTTTTAAATGTCTGCATTATGCGAAATGACCCCATGGAAACCATTTTTAAACTGACGGGAATTTGATTGTGACAAGCCTTCTGCAAATGTTCTATTTTAAATTAGGAATGCTGCCTCTTAATAACGTAAGCAAGGTTTGTTTTTAGACTAATGCTTATCAAAATTTAACTTTGACTTTAACAATGAAGAGACGCATATGGTGACATATTCTAATGAATAATATTCATCATCATCATACTTATCATAATCGTGAGCATTATTGCAGTAACTGTATTGTCCGTTAACATATAAACTTGAAGCAAGACCAGTGTACGAAAAAGCAACTTCGCGCCGCTGCTTAAACAAAACCGCTCTATCAACGCATCTTAACGAAACATGGCCCATCTATGCGACAACACGACGATGCGGCGTTCAAACAAGAGTATGGATTCGACTGGCTAGTACACAGGTTTCGACAATCTCCTCGAAGAGTTGTCGTTCCTCGCTCTCACATACAATCTCTGCCATCACAAGAAAATCCTACCTGATTTGGTAGGATTCTATTTTTGTTGTATAAATATTATATTATGAAAAGTAATATCATTTTCTGTTATATTTTTAAGTAGTGTATACGTTTAGATTCATAATAAAAAATAAATTACCTCAATTATAAAAAAGTAAATAACAGCGGTAAAACTATTCTATCACGTGGATAGGTTATCATCACGTGGTTAGTTATGACGGCAGGGATTTAATCCAGCTATGCTAGTTCCAGTCAAATTTCTGCGCGGAGGTTGAGGTTTGGACCCCAAACACTTATAATGGACAGTTTCAGTGTCGTGTGTTGCACTTGTATTCATATTTAACCCATTAATGTCCTAGTGGACTCTCCCATCTTTCTAAATTGGATCAATTTATTTCCAAAATTAGGGATGTCTAGTATAATTTTTTCTATATTAGAAATATTTCTTACAGAAATTCCTTTAAGCAAACAGCGCAGACCCAGATGAGACGCCGCATCATGCGGCGTCTCATCTGGATCTACGCTGTTTGCCAAGGCCTGTTTTCTAGACGCTAGGCATAAATGGGCTAATGTAGTGTTTCTGTCGTATATATTTATTTGTGTTACTTTGCGCTTTGGTATTTTCACGAACTCGTAGCACGACCGTGTGTTTCTAGGTGTTCTCTCCCCTATTACAGCAGCATACTTATGCTGTTTAATGTTATATGTGTATATGCTCGCAAACAAGCGTCATACATGGAAGGGGTGACGTTTTCGCTCGTTTGTTTGTTTTTCCATAGCATTGCGTCAAGGTTGCATAATTGACATCATTGGGATGAGTTCAATTGCCAGTGGCTTTGGTAGCATTCCAAAATATGCATGAATGAACGCGTATGGCATTAATGTCTGTGAATTTCGTTAATCCACTGGCAAGGCTGCGATGAGGTTTATCATGTCAAATACATGGTAATTTTTTTGACAGTAAACTGCTCGCACAAGGACATTGTTCTTCATGTTTCTCATCATGCTTTTGCTCCACTATGCATGCAAAGCGGTAAGAATACCGATACCTATTGACAATTATTCCTGGTATTTTAGGAATTAAATAAAAAAAAGAGACTTTTGTAGGTTGTATTATTACCGGGTCGATCCTCTATCCATTCGTTATATGTGGAAGTAAGTTGTTACATATTCGCTATTGTTCCAATTAAAATATATCTTCAACATTCGATTTGGTGGAAATAAGTCCCACGTGTTTCTGTTTGTCAATTTGTCGAAGTTGTGTTCATTATAATGGTCATGTTCAGTTGTTTTATTTACAGTTTTATTTTTTAAAGGTTGCAATACTATGTAGTCTATGTGTGTATGCATTTTCCCCGATATTTTAGCATGCCAAATCTTCAAGTCATATGATTCCGCGATAATTTAAACTATTAGAATTTTTTTTGTCCATTTCAATTTACTTATTGTCTAAGCATATGTAAACTATTACAATATAAATTAGCAATGCAAATTGCATGATCTCTCCGACAGCACCAAACGATTTGAAGAGCATGTGAATCAATTCCATAAATGCACAAGATTTTATAAAATTGATGTTATGTTGGATGCATGCATTTATTATAATTGACATTGTACATTGTATGTTTCATGGTTGCATGTTGCATTATTTAAGTTCATTTCAAAGTTATACACTGAAGATTCTTCTTTTTTACACGTACTAGTCTGATCATGTGTTTGCGTCAAGTAAGGGGCACTATAATGTGAGTTTATAAGTATTATTATATTCAATGTTTTATGAATAATGCATCCTTTATTGTGTCTAGTATTTATTATGTTTATGCCATTATATAGTTAACTGCATACTCGAAAGTCTCAGATTCCATAAATGCCAATATAATCGTGAATCGAGACGCATTTATATATACTGAATAATTTGTTTTATTTACTTGACAATACATTTTAGACAAAAACACAGTGTGCATAGCTGCTATGCATATAAGACAAAGCTTGGACACTACAAACTTCATAAAACGCTAGCTTCATTAATAATCACAAGATTACAAATGGAAGTTACATGTTTTCAATAACATTAACCAAGGTTCGCTTAATCCAAAAATTAGTTCAAGCAAAGAAAACATATGCATCAGATAATTATTATGTATTTGTAAGTTTGTGTTTAATTTAGCATCGTGCTCATCGATGTTGATAACAGAAAGCATCATAAAACATCACTTGTCGCCGGATCCTTTACTGTGAAATAATGTTGGATTCGCGTGCAGAATGCAGTAAGTCATAATTAACTTAATGAAGACAAGATATATTCCAACTTTGGCACTAAATTCTTTCCGGAGCAATGTTAGAGACACGATCTCTGCACATATAATGTTTGGAAGATAGGAAGCCATAACATGGGTGCATGTGTTACTGAACATTACCGTTAGCTATGACCATCCATGGGCCTTCATTAGAAGATGGGGTTTTCGCGCATACATTAATGTTCTGTGTTACGGAAATCTTATAGAGGAATCAAAGAAAGGTTTCATGAATATATTATGATATATGTAATGTTACCTAACATCCAGATCCTCTTTATTAGGCGTGCCATGGGAAAACGGGGACTAATTGATGTGCGAACTGTGTCACCGTAGATTAGCCTGTGCGGAATGTACAGGCACATCTTGGACGACACTTTATGAACATTCATTATTACGCGTTTCCAAAATATCGACGATCATGTCTTTCTGCTCCAAAACTATCATTGAAATACGCACATGAATCAATATTCAATTACTGTGAATCCCTAATAATAGCGCGAATATTTAAAACATTGAAATTAACCACCACATACTATTGCAAATAGGATTAAATCATGGCTTCGGAAGAAGACCTTCAGATGGCTGTCAAGAACAAGCGGATGTAGCCTTATTGTTTTCTTGAGAACGCCTCCAGAGTATGGTTCAATACTAGCACCTATCTACTACAAGAAGAACTAGAAACAACAAGTACAACATTCAATCAGTCGCTTTTTGAACGCATACATATTTCTTTTTTTTGCCTTTTGATGGTGTCCATTGAAATTGATTCTATAAAGTATTGTTTAGAATGTATACAAGAAGGTATGTAATAATTATTAATGTGAGCTATCTTCAATTAATATTTCAAACGTAAAATTTCCACAATTTCCACGAATAGGGTGGCAACTCATATATGTCTGCATATTGGCGTTAATTGGAAGAAACTAATGTACATTCAGATGACTTGATTTGCTTGGGGTCGTTATTTTTCTACGGAAAGCATGAAGTAAATAATTAACTCATTCTAAAGATAACGTATTGAATCGAGGCCACCTGTTGATTAAGTCAATCAATCAAATAAAAAAGCATTGAAATATAATATATATGCCTTTAAAGACACGTCCATTTCAGTTAAATAAATTTCGTTTGCTTGTTATTAGTGTTTGAATCCATGATAGATTGGCATAATCAAAGGACCGCAATGCATAATAAGGTTCCTCTCCTAATGTTGCAGCTGTGTATATTTCATAGTTTATTGACATGACAGCTGAAGATTCACTTTACGTATATATGAAAAATAGTGTTTTGTTACATAAATGATAGCATCTATTATTTAAAATTTGGAACAAAACACAAAATTAAAAAAACAATCAAAAATAAAAAAGCAACCTTTCAAACGTCTGTGTTCAACACTTTATCGGAACGTTTAATTAGCTTCCTTCGTCCGTTCCCAGTCTCTATGACATTGCTCATTACTTCTAATTGTATTACATGTTGTTTTTTTATATTAAAACTGTTTTCCTTCTATATTGCAAATTAACTTCTTTTGTTTAAAATGCCGTATTGTGTGTTCACTCAAAAATGACTACCACTAATTGAATTGTTAAGTTACAATTCTGCAAAACCTATGTACGAAGAAGAACCATCCAAGACTTCGTATTTCGTTCTTTTCCATTTTCGGAACATGAAAATCAGTTGTAACTATGTATGCCTACTCTGTATGTATTTTTTTCTTCAAATAAAATATGTTAAAACTAAAAAACTCCCGCTTAACGTTCAGATGTTTTAAAAAAAAAGCATGATTAATCGGGATATTAAGTGATTTGATGTTGAAATATCCATTTGCTGATACCTTTAAGTGTTAACTTTTCTGTTTAATTAACAGTAAATGCAAAAGGTATACATTCAATAATCATTTGTTCCTATTTTAAAATATATAGATGCTAAAATTTCCAATATTTATGGTATATCATATATTTGCAAGATGGCTAGACAAAGACATGTGATCATGTTCACTATTTTATTTGAATAATAACAAAAATAAACCACTATCAATCCTTACAGATCTGGATGGTATTTGGTTGTGACAGAAAATTTTGCCGTTAAACAATAGGGGAGGTAACCACTGTTACGACTTATAGCTCTGGAAGGATTAACTTGTGACAAAAATGCATGTCTTTTATTTAATATAGATCTAAGCTGAAACATTCAGTTATTTGCAATAACGGAAAATTTACTATACTTAAGAAATTGCGTTTATATAACATACACGTATTGCTGGAAAAATCCTTTAACCACCTGTTTCATGTACATTATACCTTGCACGATATGGAAAATACCGTTTTACATTCATACAAGACCCTATATTATTCCAGTACGACCAATTGTCCTGCAAATCGCCATATAAAAACGCACACAACAAACACACAAGTAAAACACGAAAAAAAACTAGGGTCACCGTGTTTGTGAAATAAAATAGGATTCTTACTATTGGCATGTATTATCACTATTATCGTCATCTTCTCTGACGATGTCCGACTGTAAACGTTGGCAAACCTTCTTTACTGAAGCGAGCCAAGAGATACGTCAACAGAATCGAGGATCGACTCTTCTACAAAGAAATTTAGTTGACGTATACACCAAATGAAAATAAAACATTAATCGCAAAATTGATTGTTACATGAATAAAGTTTATATAACTCAATCATAGTTAAATGTCCAATGTCCTAAATGACGATATTGTATAAAATAACAGGTTAAGTGCTTTATTCATCACTTAATTCATTTCAACTGAAAAAATATCCAGATAAAACCAAAGCATGCACAAAGTCAATAAGAATGTACATTAAGGTTGTCCACCATTAAATTGCTCTGTTATATGTAATCCTATTTTTTCGATTGCAAATTTATCTGGCGTTTTTGTACGAATTCCCAGACTTGTTCAATATGATTAATTTAGTAAAAGAATCGTTTTGTATTTAATCAATGTATATTTATAAACAATAAGGCCATATTTACTATCAGCATCAAAGTGTTTTAACAATTAATGGTCGATATTTTATTTGTATTGTCATGTCTTAGCTGAACAATACAAGTGGCATTGACCCTGATGAAAATGTATTATTATAGCCATTATTTCGCACTACTTTCCCAAAACCATTTTCAACGTCATGTGTACATAATCTAGCCGTCAAGTTCCCATAGCTGAGATTTGATTGTTGAATACAGATATTTAAACAAAACACTTTGCTCCCTAATTAGAAACAGTCAACTGCCATTTTAAAGACAAAACAGTTTGCCAAGTGACATTGGCAAACTGCGGAGAGAAAGCAGTAGGCAAAACGCTAAGTGAACCTTTACCTTAAAATGAATATTTGACACGACATTTTGACATATATTAAACAAATATGATTTGGTTCACATAGTCTGTCTGTCCATTTAGCTGGGATATTAAATCACGTTACTCGAGTAATAATGAAGTACCACTTAGTAATACAGTCCTCTGTCAAAATCTGGCAGACGGGTGCGTAAACATTGCAACAAATGATGACATAAACCAGTGTGGTAGGAATATATGACATAATGTGGTACTAACTCAAGGTTTGAAATTAAACAGGATACATGTTTTTGACACTTCGATATTCGAGATTAATCTTTAAACGAATATGTTGTGTAATGATATCTTGGAATGCTACCGGGGCTGCTTGTTTAATGCGTAATGACAGAGGGGCGATAAGATAACAGATAACTGAACGGCACTGTTTTGGGGGGCTGCAGGGTTCAACGGTGCATGGTATGAGAACGTTCAATTGTGATTTTAAAGAGTAACTGAAGCAAGCTTGCAACCTAATTTTAATTTATTAAGAAAAGACACTGACATAATCACCATTGGTTCCATGCGAAATTAGTCGATTGCTTATTCGACTCGCAAATAGCATCACATTTGATAACAAAAAACGCAAATACGTATGATATTTCTAATATTAAGATGCAAACATTATCAAATAACATACTTTGTGTTAAAAACGCTTTGCATAAAAATGTATTTTTGTTAACAGCATAGCAGTTACAAGAACGTAGTATATGTTAAATTTCTAAACGCCGCCATTCTTAAAATTTATATGGAGTATTAAGTAATTCTCCACAGAATGAAAATGGTATTAATAAATCGACACTATTTGTTAATCTCATATCCTATATCTCCTTTTACTAAAAACATAAAATGTACGTCACACCACTCGTTCATTTCTACAAATTGTATTTGATTCGTAGCATCGTTAGAAATACGAAAACAGAAAGAAAAAGTCCTTTTGTCGCAACACATGATGCCAAGTTTTTACAACACTTTATTGCCTTCGTACTGTAGAACCAATTAAATAAATCCGATATAAACCAACTGTCATAAAACTACAGCGGTACTCATTAACAAATATCACTTGTATCTTCCTCTTCGTTGCCTAGATAATTGCTTTCTTTTTCTAATTAATGGAGTTCTCATCACTCTATAAATCTAGCGTCCTTCGATTGAAGCAGGTCGGCTTTATTCTCGAATCACCGGCTTTAATAAGCTTCTATATAGCAATAAAACCAATAAATCTAGCACTCATAACAACATTGTCTTTCAACAGGGTTTGCACATGTTCCTCCGCGTATGTGGCTACCTCATTAACATCGTCCGGAGATCATCGCAGCTTTATGATAAAACTCAACACCAATAATATTCGGCGTTTGATCTGCCGGCGCTATGTGCGACTTTTGAAATTCATCGTTCATACATGTCCAGCACAGGTACGATAACATCGACCCTCGTGCTTTATGGCCGTTAAATGATTTGCAGGGCTGCGGGTCGTGCTGTGTATAGCGGTTACATTTATGGCTCAGAAGTCTGGGGTTTGTTGAAATTGTTGCACTATCTTTCCAAATTAAACGGCTTGTTTGGCATTCTCTGCAGGGAAGGTGTTAACCTTTTAACTCTTTGCGATCAGGTGGACGTGCATGTATGATTAGCTAGAAGGAATCTAACGGTCAGTCTGACCTACCAGTTATTTACCGTTCGTTACAATTTGTGATACATTCAAAATGCATACATGGCCAAATCCTTTGTAACGTGCTTCTATAGAAGAAACATCACAACGGAATATAAAACAGTATTGTTATTCAAACTATTGTTAATTGCATTTTTGACTTTTTAACGCTAATTTTGTGCGAGAGTGTCAACTGCAACTTATATCTCGAGAGAGTCAGTTGTACCGAAATAAATGCACCAACTGGATGAATACGTTCACAAATGCTTCGGTGGCGGTTTGCCTTACCTAACCAAAGCGTATCAGTAACATTGCAAGTATGTGATAACAACAATATATTTCCTGCATAAAGGGCAAACAATACCTATGCGAAAATGCATATGATTATTTTTTATTATGACCTGCATTTGTATCCACAGTTAATAAGGTGGTGCAATTTTACTACTTGATAAAACACATTCCTCAAAGGTGCACCTATAAAATGTACCCAGTGGCTTCCTTTATTTATAATGAAAATCAATGTACCTATTTGTGTGGTCAGAATTGGTGTTATAGGGAAGGATAGAATACAGCTGTCAATAAATCATACATGTATATTAAACTTCAAAACGATAAAAAAAACTGTCTTTACAATATAAAACTATTTGGCAATCTACACATATCAAATGGAGATTATTTTGGACTACATGTATATATGAACACAGAACATATGAATGTATTATAATTTAAGAATTTCGAAAATTTGGAATGCTAATTTGGAAGAAATCTTCCTTTAATTTAATATACATAAAGTTTATTTATTTGTTGGAATTTAAACCAAATCGTTTATAAAATATAAAAAATATTTGCATACAAAAGTGTGTTTTTTAATGATTGTTTCGCTATTCATCTTTTGATAATATATAGTTTTTATATTGTAAAAAGATGTAAAAAATAACAACTCCATAGGAAGCCTCTCAATGGTACATTTGTCAGATACAATCTTGTTTTTAAATATAGATCCGGTGGATGTAAGCGTAATCGGACATGAAAAGGAACAGATATCAACGATTAAAAACATAAATATATAGGCTATGGCATATTTGTAATGCCAAAGCTTTATTACTTCCGATTGCGGCGAGGGAAACCATCGCTCGAAATGGTCTTCAACAATAAAATGTGTCTTTTTGACTGTTAATATATTTAAAGACCAGCACACAACAGTATATAAACATCGTACCCCCGGATTCAACTAAGCATTTGCCTCGTAACGTCAGTGCATGCGTTAAAATATCACTGTATATTGTAGTTGTCATTATTATGTTTGTACAAGTAATACGATAATTTACACACGCAGTAAATGCAAGATAGGTTGGTTTTAAAACCCAAAACTGATTGCGATTGACAACAATATATTAAAGTATTGCTTAGCTAGAAGAAAATCCACCATACACAGTGTCATGCCTTCAAGTATTATATTATATTTTCATTACGTTAATATATTGTTACTTTTAGCAAACGTTCTGATATTTTATTTTCCTTACTGCTCACCATCGGCGAACACTGAATTACAGTTTATAATCCATATATTCACCATCGTTATCTGAGTTGTGTTTACATCTGTTATCCCTTGTCTCAATAAATCTTATTTTCTTAGACTCTGTGTCTTTCTTCGATGCACAATGAGTGATGTTTTACCCGTTCTTTACGGCCCTTCTCGTGTATCTACTTCCATAATTTTGTTTACCGTCGATAAGCAGCGTATTAAGAACGTGTACGCTAAGGTGTTGCCTCTTTATTGCTTTGCATTGCCCATAAATACGTGTGAGGCGTTAAGATTAGAGGTCTTCCGACTTATCGACGGTGATAACGACGTAGATTACGAATATGATTTAAAAGCCATTGTTGCCATAACCTGTCTAAGTTTTGATTAGTTTATTTGTTTCCTATGTTTCGTCTTGTTCTCTGATTTACTGTAAATTGCTGGTTAAACCTTTGTATTAAACCATCTTAATTTTAATACATTTAAATTCACCATTATGAGTTGAGACATCTTAAAAGAATTAAATCATTGAAATTATTCAACGGATTCTACTTCAAGTTTTCATAGCAGTTTTAAAGTTATAATGGGTTAATTTACGTTTAAATGGTCCCTAGCATTGGTTAAGAAAATATTTATCAATACTGAACAACAATGTATGCATAGATGGACAATTTCGGTTTGACTTACACTTGCAGTAATCGGTCAGCAATTAAGTTACACTCGTATACAAAAGAAAAAACTCAAACGATTCAAAACGTGTTTACTATTTGTTGCAAGTCTGATAATAAGTAATGCGGCTTACGTGCGCCATTAACTTTTTCTTATTAGAATGGGCGGAGATAGCCCATAGGTGAGAATCAATAATATATTTATCTATTCGAATGCAGTTTTGTAGTATGTATTATTCATCTTTTACAATACGACACGTGATTTATGCTTACAATATTTATCAAACTGATAGCGTTGCTACAGTCCACAGGTACGCATGACCAGCAAGTAGAGTACATTATTTCCAGACGAGTGCGAACAATACATCAAGCAATGACTTTTGCTCAGATAAGATCATGTCTTTTGTCTAACAGTGCGAATGAACAGAGAATAATGACCAAGCAATGCCAATATAAATGGTATGCTGTGATTTCGTTTGTTCTTTACTTATCTTATATTTTATAGATATTAAATAAATATTACTTGCTACTTTTTCTTTACTTTTCTTTTTAAGTATCTAATGGTCGTAAGAGTTCGGATAATAAATTGCATCAGATGGCACTGATGCTTATTTGCATTAATTATCATAATATATGTATCAAATTAAAGTTATGGTTCTGCATACAATTTCTTGAGTTTAATCTTGTAAAATGCTTTTGAGTATATATAGTTTATTAACAAAGTCATTATAGAGGTGAATATTGCAACGTCGGAAAACATGCTTAAGAACTAACCATAGCTTTGTCACAATACATTCGCTTTGACATGCATTATGCATATCGTCTTTCCGTTGGGAGAGATCAAAGGCGTTCGGAAAGTCAATAAAAGGTTCCTACACCTGTCGGGTCGTCTTCTGGTCTACACCTTTTACATCTCCCAGCATATTTCCCTTGAAATAATATCTCCCAGTGGTTCCCATGCCTCGTTAGAGAACATGCTTTTACTCCTTAAATTGCAAACCCCACCGCGCCTTTTGAAAGTTACGGACTAACAGAAAATTCAAAGACTAACATTTTAATTGGCCAGCACCCCCGCTTTCGGGTGCTGTCCCAAACGCAATCGCGTTCGCATCATTAGTGAATTATCATTTCATTACACGGCTAGTTATATCGGGGCTTGCTTCTAAACTGTCAGAGTCTTGTGGCGCGAGACAAATTTATTTGCACGCATCGGACGGTTACATATCACCTATTCCCGTGTTTAGCTTGGTTTGTACATTGTTTAGAATTATATGATGTATAAATTAATTGTTTTAACTACTTTAGCAGAATCGTTTTCTCTTCGACGACAGCAGAGCTTTGTCAATTATTTTCCAGGCGTAGTGTATGTTAAATGTATATAAATGTATTTTTGTCAAGCTGCTATAACGACTGTTCATGTTGTTGTTCTTTTCATATTTTGTATTAAAATGTTAAAGAAACTGAGTCGACACAGTTATTAAATAGAATTGAGTGCAGTTCGATTTCTAAAATACTGGTTGTGGATAGTACCTGTTGTATATTAAAGTTTGACCTTTGAAATAAGTTTTATTGAAAAAAATAAGTTACCATCTGATAACATTTGAACGAAAACTACTGTTTATCCGAAAACATTAAAAACATACTTCATGTTTTCTGTTATTTCAAGTCAAATCCATCTAAACGCGCTGTACCATGGTATAAATCATATTTCCAATAAGTCCATTCGTCCTCAGGGGGGAATTCAAATATTTGATAATGATCACTCGCACCCCGTGGTACCTGTGTTGCAAATCAAAGGCGAAGCATGAAATTATAATGACCCTTTTGCCCCTGGACGACATGAAACGGGCGGACAAGCGGCTACTGGGTGAACAATTTCATTCGAGCGATTTATATATATGGCGAGTCGGAAATTCTGTGGTTGAGAGGCGGTATGTCGATCACTGTGGATGTGGGAGGGTCTCTGTCATTTTAGGGGCGTTGGCCAGCCGGTTTCTGTGAAAATTTATTGTATTAAGTGGCTGGACAGCAATAATATGCTTTTATTATACTCAACTTTATTTTGAACTAATTGGCTCTTACCAGCAGGTACCAAATACAAATAAAACTTAATAACAACGAATATATGTGAAAGGCGAACGTCTTCCCACAGTGAACGTACGAACTGTATGAGGCATTGTATTCAATCAGAGTGAGATATTTTTCTGTGATTTACATTTAAATGTCGTGACTTCTATCGAATTAATATTCATCTTTAAATCCAAATACGATATTTTCTCATAAGATTTTAGAATTTTAAAGCAATTTTAAGCTAATTATGGTTCAATGTTGTCTATTTTGTGTTAATTTTTTGTGTAATAAGTTAGTTAGAGAAATGCTCACCCGGATTTTTGTCCGTTAAAATCATCGATATATAACACATATTGTTTAAATGAGTGAAATGACTGACAGCAAGCAACGGAATAATCTAATATGCTATGGAATTCGAGCCTTATCTTGATTATTTGCCAAAGAAATTGCGACTTTGCCTCTCAAAATTACGACTATCGTCCCACAAATCAGCCATTGAAACAGTTAAACATAACAATATGGAAAGATCTCAGCGCTAATGCACAAAATGTCATGTTAGAGATATTGAAGACGAGTACCATTTCATTATGATATGCCAAGCCTTCAATTCACTGCGAAAAGAATGTATCAAATCATACTATTATAAAAAAGTTTGTTTAAATTTGTTGAATTAATGGGTACGTCAAGCAAAAAAACAAATGAACAACCTGAATAAGTTTATATGTAAAGCCTTAACTAATTATCCAACTGTACTCATCCTGGATATAGTTGTTCAAATATTAATTGATTTATTCCTCTTTATCTTTAAGTGTTGTTTTTTACCAACTACTCTTGTATAACGTTTTAATAACTGTATCTTGTTTATGGTTTTCATCCTCCGACATTTCTGTGAAATTAAACAATTTAATTAATTGTATTCATCGTCTGTATGTTAGTCGAGCTTGACTCTCATAGTATTGATGCATAAAAATATCACAAATGTTTTGTACTATCTAACATTTAAATTCAATGTATTCATCACGTATACTTGTTTGTCTAACAAAACGCTTTATAACTAATATCTACTCTTGTACTATGTTTATGGTTTCATCCTCCAAATTTTATGTACACTTAATTAATAACTTTTTTTTTCATTCATCATTTATTCATGAATAAATTTGTCGCGCAAAACTTTAATATTGTAGTTGCATATTATGTAATTTGTAAAGACATGCATGTCAAATAAATAAGCTATATTCAGTTTATTAACCCTCTGTAGTTGTTAGTCGAACATAACTCTTAATAACAGTTGCATATTTTGTTATTTGTGAAAATCACACAAAGTATATTATAATATATATATATATATAGCTTAGCTTAATGCAATTATGTTAATGTTAACATAAGTATATGTATATATATGTCTAACTATTTGTGAATGACAAAAAACTGTAGTTTACGTCAATAAAAAATTCTGTCTGTCGGCTACAAATTGATCAAATGTTTTGGTAAAAGCCGATTTGTGACATGATTTTTGAAAAAGGTTGTCATAAAGAGCCTATTGGTTGATTTCGGTATATGATTTTATTTCACCAGCGGAATACTGTATCTATTCAATTCAAAAAATCACGAGTGAGATAAATATCCGACAATTCATCGAAAACAATTTTTATAGGTTATTAGACGTTTCACTGTACAATACGGAGCTATATTTGGACGAGCACACAGTTTGACGTCATGTTGGACGAGCCGTTAGGCGAGTCCAATATGACTTCAAACTGTGTGCGAGTCCAAATATATCGCGTATTGTACAGTTTAAACGTCTAATAAACTTTTTATCCTATATCCCTTTCTTCAGCTCTTTGTTTCATTTTAATTTTGATTTGAAAAAATGCTTTAATTGCACCTATGCTATTTCAAGACAAGCGCCCGTGTGAGTCGATTATAGTAAATTCGGATACTTTTTCTCGGTAACGTACGGTGGCACTAAGGTGACATCACCGCTCCAAAAAAAAAAAGTCGGGAAAACACAAGTTATGTTTTCCCGTCGCCAAAAAAAAAAATTAACTCGGGGAAACGCAAAATAAGTCTGTTTTCAGGAGTTTTTTTTGGCGACGGAAAAACAAAAATTCTGTTTTCACGTCTTTTTTTTTGGAGCGGAAAAAAAACACAAGTTCTGTTTCCCCGTCTCTCTTTTTTTTGAGACTTGAAAACACAATCGCTATATTGTGCGCACAAGATAATCGGCCAATCACAGACGCGGATTATATGGAGGGAACATTTGAAAACGTCCTAAAGGCAAGTTCTGATATAACAAAACATACTACTACTACTACTACTACTACTACTACTACTACTACTACTACTACTACTACTACTACTACTACTACTACTACTACTACTACTACTACTACTACTACTACTACTACAACTACTACTACTACTACTACTACAACTACTACTACTACTACTACGACAACTACTACTACTACTACTACTACTACTACTACTACTACTACTACTACTACTACTACTACTACTACTACTACTACTACTACTACTACTACTACTACTTCTACTACTTCTACTACTACTTCTACTACTACTACTACTACTACTACTACTACTACTACTACTACTACAACTACTACTACTACTACTACGACAACTACTTCTACTACTTCTACTACTACTACTACTACTACTACTACTACTACTACTACTACTACTACTACTACTACTACGACAACTACTACTACTACTACTACTACTACTACTACTACTACTACAACAACTACTACTACTACTACTACTACTACTACTTCTACTACTACTTCTACTACTACTACTACTACTACTACTACTACTACTACTACAACTACTACTACTACTACTACGACAACTACTATTATATTTATTACAACATTTATTGCCAATAATGCAAAGTTAATTCTTTTAATTAATAGCTAAACACAGGGACTGGGCCTAATAAAAGACCACAGGGACTGGGCAAATACGCGAACCGGTGAAACTTTATATAAATAGTCAACATTTTTGTCCGGTGAAATGGCATGGAAGCCACCAATAGTCCGACAATGGAAAAGTGTCTCATTGTTTTGGGCGAGATTGGCATGTATGCACGGGTCGCGGTTCAACAAAAGAGTGGCTCTGTGGGCACACGGTGAATTCAAGCCGCTAATGTTAAAATTGGATATACAATGTTATTTCTTATTTTATAGAAAATGACATCAATATGTACTGCAATTTAGAAATTCCTAAACCAAGATCATTTGCTGTTAATATAGAAGAAATTACACATGAATGTTACATTAATAGCTGGCTTCGACGAATTAATAATGATATAGGTCCATCTGGCCGAGGACGCAATAAACTTAGACTATATAAATTGTTAAAGTATAGTTATAATGTAGAAGAATAGTGTACTCTAACTTTACCATTATCTCATCGTTCTGCATTTAGTAAATTTAGACTTGGTGTTGCACCCATTCGTATTGAAACTGGGCGTTATGAAGGACTAATAGAAGAAAATAGAACATGCCCTTTTTGTTTTAGTAAAAATGTAGATAATGAACTTCATGTTATACTTGCATGTCAAATATATAATGACTTAAGAGATAGTTTACTTTCGAAGGCAATTGTATGCAATTCGGAGTTTCCAAACTTATCAAAAATAGATCAATTTACTATACTGTTCTCAAATAAAGACTTGATTAGACAATGTGCCAAAACCTGTCATGCAATTTTAAAAAGACGACAATTTTTACTTTGTAAATAATGTCATATATGTTTTAGTGTAATCTAAAATTTAATTTTATGTAAATGTAGAAAGTCAGTGCTAACTTATGTATTCATGATCTGATCAGGAATGATATTCGTTTCTTGAAACTGTATTTTACTAGCGCGCTAGTGCTCCAATTTACAGCAATCATTGTCTTAACTTTGATTATTTTATTTTTAAAGAAGGAGTAGCACTTACTTTCTACCTCTTAGTATTGTGAATAGTGATAATAGAACGATATTTTATGTAATGATATGCAAACATGTGCGATATCTCTTATAGCTCAACATCATTAGCGGTTATATACATAATGTTTTATTGTGAGTATGTGTCACTGTTATAAATATGTAATGTGTGTATATAAATGAGAATAAAGAATGAAACTTTTTGTCCGAAACTTTCAACAGTCGCCGTGGTGTAGTGGATGAGGTGTCCGCCCTGCGATCGGGAGTTGGTGGGTAGATTCCCAGGCGGGGAGCATTTTTTATATATCATTTATTTTATTTATATATAAGATATTTTTAATATATATATATTATATATTTTTATATTATTTTAAATAGAATTTAAAATACTGCGTTTTAATGCGACCTTAATACAACGTTGCACATTTTTATTAAAATTAATGGATGCCGCGTGGTGACAACGTTAATTAAAATTTCTTACATCTCTTAAATATCTTTTATGCCACTTTAAAGGTGGGTTCCCACTGCCGATCCGATCAACTCGATCATCCCGATCACAGAAATTTCCCGACCAAACCCGACCAAGCTCGACTAAAAAGGGTATAAACGACTTCTTCTCGGCCTCTTGTCGATAACACACGACCTCCACACGACTCATTCACGACGTCCACTCAACCATCTTTCCGATTTCCGCTCGATCATCTCGACCTATACGCGAGCCCTATACAATTTCTTCTCGACCAAGTGGACCTCAGCTCGATCGCAACCAGATCTTCACACGACCAGATCGTGATGGTCGTACTACAGTCGTACAAAGCGATCTAAAATAACTCGGGTAGAGGTCGAACGGATCGGGTACAGAGCTCGTGTATGGTCGAATAGCAATCGGGAAGTGATCGTGTACGATCGAGTAGCCGTCGGGTAGCAGTCTAGTTAATCTGTACATCAAATCGAATAGAGGTCGAGTGGATCGTGTTGCGATCTAAAATAACTCGGGTAGAGGTCGAGCGAATCGGGTACAGATCGTGTAAAAGATGTCGATCCGATCGCCACACGATTGCACCACGATCTACTCGATCTTCTACTCGAATAATACACAAACACTTCCCGAGCGCTTCTCGATCCATTTCCTACTCGACCGCTACTCGATATTTGTTGACATGTCAAAAAATATCGGGTAGGAGCCCGACCAATGCCGACCTACCCGACCGCCCCCGACCACTCATGCCGACCGAACCAGACCAGTACCCGACCGCTTGGTCGGGCTTGATCGAGTTGATCGGATCGGCAGCGGGAACCCAGCTTTACAGCGAATTCGGTTGATTAATGGCCCTATTCCACTACGAAAACAAGCCCACTATTCGCTACGATTTCTCACATTTATTGAATCGGGAAGACTCGTTACAGTCTGCGATTCAGTTATACCGTGGTACGATTGAGTTACGAAGAATCGTGGGGTTCGGTTGAAGTCTTGCGAATAGGGTCGCGACTTCACTACAATGTGTAAGAATCTACTGCGACTGTACTACGAACGATGCAGATCGGTCACGACTAAGCTAGGACCTCACCGAACGCACCCATGAATTCGGCGCCAATATCTACTGATATTGATTCTAACACGAAACGCGACTTGTTTTCTATAGACAAAGAAGGAAATAAAGTATGGGTTATTCTGCAATAAATTATGGGCGGAGCTTAATGTTTCGAAAATGGCTCCGAATAAATAAAGAAAATATTGCAGTAAAATGCATGTGCTTAAATCCCGCTCATAAAGAAATGTAAAAAATGTAGCACGTATATAAATGTAATGAAACAACAAATTGTATATTTGGTGATAAATGGCATGACCACGCCTGCTAAGAATTTGTTTGTTAAGAAACGTAATTAAGAAAACATTTATAGCATGTCAGCTTTTCAGAAGAATTAACACATGTGACGTCATTTAGTTTCTATGAGTGTTGTTCTCAATGAAAGTTACGTAATTTGCAAAATATTTATGAATGAAAACGACGTCAAATGTTTGTACAATTCAATGACGTCACTAAATAGTGAACTTTGTACTAAGAAGGGCGGAGTATTGAAAAATATAGTTCACGTCCAAAAGCTTGAAGCAAATCAATCAGAATCGTGTAAGAATAGAAATAATATTTTTCTATGATGGCTTGTTGTCGAATAACCCGAAGTAAGGAGTATAGATTCGTGATATCAAAGCACTCGTGCTCCGCATTCGTGATTTAATTCCAACGCATCTATACTCCTAATTGTGGGTTATTCGACAACAAAACATGATGGAAAAATATTATTTCTTTATCATTCTTTACAAAATCGTAACTGTTTCGTAACTAAATTGCGAGAATCTTAGCGTGCTCGCAACTCAATCGGGGTGAACTCTTGAGAGTCTTGACAAAGTCGTAAATGATTCGTAGACAGATCATGTGATCACCGATTCCCCGATTGAGTCACGAATTACTTAAGATTTCATTACGACGCCCAAGAACGCACTACGACACTGTTGCGAGTCAACTGCGATTAAATTCAGTCTTGGAGGTCTTGGTCAAATTTTAAACACGTTTAAAAACTGGCCGCGATTTTTTGGGAGCTCACGACTCTCCCGCGACAAGCTACGAATTAGTTAGAACCTTCGCCGATTGAGTTACGAATGTCCCCGACCTCAAAATATTGGAAATCGGGACAAATCGTGGGGAATCGGGTCGTAGTGGAATACCCCTATAAAGCCCCGTTTATTAAATTTCATCTATAATCAACAGCACGTGCTACGTTGTTAGGCTACGTTGTAAGCAAATGTAGTTCTTTGTATATAACGACTTAATGTAAAATTGATGTTATAAAAATTTTAGATTTGCAATTCAATATGAATTAAATTGTTATTAATAACGCACGACTCTTTGTCACATAACGATATTCTGATTTAAAAAAAATGAATATTTGATCAGTGGTTATTTTTGGAACGCGGAGTAATACACTGACATTGGTAACACTACAGTCATTATCAAAGTACGACAAACACTCATGAAAACGCGAAATTACCCAGTTAAATTAATTTTGTTTAAATAAAAAGGTTTACTGAATAAAAAGTTGGATAAATAGAATTATAGGTTAGTGTTGATTATAGATCAGGTTTATCATGATCGGCACGAAAACGAAAAAGCACTCGCCAAGGCTCGTGCTTTTTGTTTTCTAAGCCTCCCATTATAAACCTGATCTATAATCAATACTAACCTGATATTCTATACATAAAAATACACGTGTTTTCATATCAACAAATAAATGCAAACAACACATCTATTTTGCATGTATTTTTGTTGTTGTTTATGGTTGTCTATCATAGGCCTTAAGTACTATCCCTACCACATGTAGAGCGCGAAGCGCGACACGTATTATTGATTGTAACAATGAGTTGTGATAAAGGAAGCAGCCGCTTATCAAGGAGGAGCAGTGTCCCAGCAACCCGTTTCCCTATAGTCAAGCACTCTCCGGAGTTTTTTTTTAAGAACCACATATAGAGCGCGAAACGCGACACGTATTACTATCCAGGTGGTATGGACCCTTTGGTATGGGACTTTTTTAGGTGACACTATCAATGCGCATTTTGTGAGATGAAGCAGATTTTTTAAAGCCCACACAGTTCTGTTCCATTAATGAAAATTGCACACGGATGCCAGTAAAAAAAGGAAACCAATGTTAATAAAATGAACTATGGAACATTTGGGGGTTACAACACATAAACGTAGATAATGGTTATTTGGGGGTTATAACACAACATCATAGATAATGGTTATTTGGGGGTTATAACACAAAATCTTAGATAATGGTTATACCAGTATCTTTTTATATGTTGTTTAAAATAAGCGGCCAATATATTAATATTTACAGTAGAAAAAAATCGTTCCATGTAACTTCATTGAGTGCCTTTTACACTGAAATTTCCGACGCCCTTTGATGCTTTGCATCAATACTTATCTTGTTCTTTATTATATTAAATTTAAAAAAAAAGTGAAAAGCCCTAAATTTCGTACGGTTTGTTTATTATGACTCAATTAAAATATGTGCTCATCAACGTCATACTTGATAATGTCAGGCAAAATATTTCATAAAATGTAGCTACCAGTAAATTGTTGTGTTGATATAATTGATGTATGGTTAAACTATGTTATTGTGTGTTCTAAAAACATTTTCATTTGTAAGGAAAAGAAAATGACGCATGTATATCAATTTTATTGATGAAACAATATTGTTATTTTCTTATATTTTTACTCAGTGAAAAATATGTACCGGTAATCTTATATGTTTGCGCTAAAATTTATAAAATTCAGTAGTTCAATGAAAAGCATATAATTAAATACATACATTACGGTTAATATCTGTAAGAATATGACTAATCGATATCTAACATAAGTCCGCAGCCAGCAAAGGCCAATTAGGGACGACTTATTCAGCCCAGACTAGATTTTCGTGACTTCCTTTAAACAAAAAATCCGTTAATGCGGGAAGAATCGTCCATATTTAGCCTGGGCGGACGACACAGGCTATTCTGCATCGATACTTTGCGCAAATGCATTAAGTAATGTTTCCCAGAAAGCATATCACATCTACTTTCTTGCGATTCTGAAACATCCAAGAGCAGCCATATACGTTGTAGTTACTGCAGCGCAAACTCGCGCTCAAAGATTCAAGCGTCTGGAATGGATGCGGCGACTACAGATGGCAAGAATGGCTATCGAGTAAAACCCTAAAACTCTAAACTGGTTGTTACATTTTGTAAATGGCAAGAATGGCTATCGAGTAAAACCCTAAAACTCTAAACTGGTTGTTACATTTTGTAAATCACATATTCACTTTACATGCGTACATGTGTTACATTCAAACGCAATAAACATTTGACTTTTACTGTTAAATGCCCAAGCTGAAAGACCTTATGGCAGCCGGAGAATTTTTTACTTTCCTCTTTCCCAAACCGCTCAGATTACCACTGGCTAATTACTTCTTACGTTTCGGCTTTATGAATGCCATGTGGCTAATGGTAACTTCGTTGTTAATATTATATTCCATTAACAGTTTAACCCATATATGCCTAGCGTCAAGAAAAAAGGCCATGGCAAACAGCGTATACCCAGATGAGACGCCGCATGATGCGGCGTCTCATCAGGGTCTGCGCTGTTTGCTTAAAAGAATTTCTGTAAGAAATATTCTAAATATAGAAATAAATATACTAGACATCCCTAATTTTGGAAATAAATTGATCCAATTTAGAAGGATGGGAGAGCCCACTAGGCATAAATGGGTTAAAAGAAAGGGTGTTGGTGTATTTCAATTGTCTCGTGAGCCACAATTTTATTTGGTTTGGCATCCATATGCACACGACAATTGTATACTCAACAACCACCCTATAACGCAGATGATAATACATGCACCATATATGTCACGGCTGCATTAAAATATAATTTATAATACAACCATTCTTACTTTTAAGTGTGAGTTAGTATTCAAATAAGTAAGTACGATTCAAATATCGCCAGATGAAAATTAGAACTACCTCAAAACACGTTCCATATTATCAACTTGTATATACCTAAAGGGTAGCAAACTGGTTGTTAGTTGAATGATAATTACATTAAATATACATGCAACGTTAATAAAAACGTGCCTGCTTGCGGAGGTAATTACAGAAATATCAGATTATTTAACCATTTAACCGGACCATTTAACCGGAAACGACATTTAATACTAAGGTAATACACGTTATATTTAATACACATATATCGGTACATATTTAAACAAAACATATACAGTACACATTGCGGAAGGAATGTGGATCGGTTCTTGCTTTCTTTAGTATTTGCGTTCTGTTTTAACTCATTACAGAACACGTCCCTTAAAATCCTGGATTATTATTATTTTATTTATTATTATATTTGTTGCAGCCATGAGTATTAAGTAAAACATTGGGCTTTCACGATTGACCGTAAAACAGTTGTATCGCCATATTGGCCGGCAAAATAACTGTGTTGCATGACGATGTTGGCGCACCGGTTTTTATGTACTTCAATATTTTATGAACAAAGCAGATCACAGTTTTACATATTTTTATAATTATGAAATTTCTATGCATACCTAACAGTGACTGCTAAATGTGTTATCGGTTAATATATAAGCTTTGACATATTTCACAACCCCGACTGATGTGATTTGAGTTGATGTATTTCTGTAAGTCTTAAGAGCAGTGCCATGTATTTCTGTACTTTACCATATTATTCGGATTCGGATATCGTCTTTCCTCTAAAAAATAATGAATATGCATTTAAGCCAAAGTGGCTCTATTTCAATAGCCGTGCTCGTAATTCATAACGAATCATGTTAGATTTAAGGGTTGAATATGTGAGGTGTTCACTTAGTCGCTGAATGCTACATGGTTGAAACGAGTATGTTACAGACCCACACGGATGTGCATGTTTAGCTAACTTTAATAAAGAGTTCCACAGATCAATGTTATATATGTCAAAAACATGGATGACAACGTTTAAGAGCCGTATAACGACGATAAAAACAATAAAACTATAACAAAGTGCTAAATTTTGTTTTGCCTAAAATCCAATAGAAGTATTGACAAAATCTCAGTTTGCATAACGTGCCTCTTTGAAACTTTATTTCACTTATTCATTGCCATCAACCGACTCTATTTAAGTCCATTTAATCGTCCCAAATAAAAAAAACACAAATCTGCGAACTGTAAAATAACGTGATTCGCATCGCGATACAGTATTACAGTGATACAGAATTACAGCGATACAGTATTACAGTATCGCGATACATCGCGGTACGCTTCCAGCGAATCGCGGAAGCCCATGCTAACATTTACAAAGAGCATCATGTGTATGTCCACCACCACTATAGTGGGGGACATATTGTTTGTGCCCTGTCTGTTGGTTTGTTTGTTTGTTTGTTGGTTGGTTTGGTGGTTTGCGTCAAATTTTAACATTTGCTATAACTTTTGCAATATTGAAGATAGCAACTTCATATTTGGCATGCTTGTGTATCTCATGGAGCTGCACATTCTGAGTGGTGAAAGGTCAAGGTCATCCTTCAATGTCAAAGGTCAAATTTATGGGTCAAAATCGCTCATTTAATATACAATTTTGCAATATTGAAGACAGCAACTTTATATTTGGCATGTATGTGTATCTCATGGAGCTGCACATTCTGAGTGTGACAGGTCAAGGTCATCCTTCAAGGTCAAAGGTAAAATATATGGGGATACATAGTGTTTCACAAACACATCTTGTTTAGGCATACATTTAGATCAAAGCTCATAGCCTTTTGCACGCATGCATGATATATAATTTACACTTACCTTAAAACACGCCGGACACATTGGTATATTTGCTTAAGTCTTCGTTGTTAAACAAGTGGAAGGTGGTGTTACCTGGCAATAAGGTTAAACTGTGAAATGCGGATACACTCGTTCGTCATGTCAAACATATCAACTTTATATCCACGTCGCGCTATATACATGCTTTATCCTTAAACTGTGGAAATATGAGTATTAAATGGTGGTTACATTAAGCATTTTACAATTTGATGTTTTATAAACACGGTTATTGTTTATCTTTTAACACAATTTATTGCAATGTAATGTATTGATTCTACTATGCTCACTATTCTTATAATTATGTAATGATTATTAATAGACTTCAATATGCTACTGCGTGTGCAATGCATTCGAAGAATTCTTGTTTTTGAAAGATTTTTTTGTTATAAAATGTTTTGAATACGCTCGGTAATATAAGCCACTTTAAAATGTATTAAGTAATGATAATTTTTGCCACTGTACTTGTTGTCCGGGAAACGGCGTCTCAAACGTCTTTATATATATAGATTTATATTAAATATACGTTTATTTATGTTCTTTAGTTAAAGGCTGTTCAAATATATTAAAGGTATTTCGACGGGATCGGTACAAATAAAAATACATAGCCTCACAAAAGGCTTGGCAGGCATTAATAAGATGTCACAGCGTTCTACAGCGTTCTAAATAACATGTCACAGCGTTGTACAGAAGAGACATTGCGACCCTAATAAGATGCCACAGCGTTCTAAAGAAGAGACATTGTGACCCTAAATAAGATGTCACAGCGTTCTACAGAAGAGACAGAGTGACCCTAAATAAGATGTCACAGCGTTCTACAGAAGAGATATTATGACCCTAAATAAGATGTCACAGCGTTCTACAGAAGAGACATTGTGACCCTAAATAAGATGCCACAGCGTTCTACAGAAGAGACATTGTGACCCTAATAAGATGTCACAACGTTCTACAGAAGAGACCTTGTGATCCTAAATAAGATGTCACAGCGTTGTACAGAAGAGACATTGTGACCCTAATAAGATGTCACAGCGTTCTACAGAAATGACATTGTGACCCTAATAAGATGTCACAGCGTTCTACAGAAGAGACATTGTGACCCTAATAAGATGTCACAGCGTTCTACAGAAGAGACATTAGGACCCTAATAAGATGTCACAGCGTTCTACAGAAGAGACAGTGTGACCCTAAATAAGATGTCACAGCGTTCTACAGAAGAGACATTGTGACCCTAATAAGATGTCACAGCGTTCCACAGAAGAGACATTAGGACCCTAAATAAGATGTCACAGCGTTCTACAGAAGAGACATTAGGACCCTAATAAGATGTCACAGCGTTCTACAGAAGAGACATTAGGACCCTAATAAGATGTCACAGCGTTCTACAGAAGAGACATTGTGACCCTAATAAGATGTCACAGCGTTCTACAGAAGAGACATTGTGACCCTAATAAGATGTCACAGCGTTCTACAGAAGAGACATTAGGACCCTAAATAAGATGTCACAGCGTTCTACAGAAGAGACATTGTGACCATAAATAAGATGTCAAAGCGTTGTACAGAAGAGACATTGTGACCCTAATAAGATGTTACAGCGTTCCACAGAAATGACATTGTGACCCTAATAAGATGTCACAGAGTTCTACAGAAGAGACATTGTGACCCTAATAAGAAGTCACAGCGTTCTACAGAAGAGACATTAGGACCCTCATAAGATGTCACAGCGTTCTACAGAAGAGACATTGTGACCCTAAATAAGATGTCACAGCGTTCAACAGAAGAGACATTGTGACCCTAAATAAGATGTCACAGCGTTCTACAGAAGAGACATTGTGACCCTAATAAGATGTCACAGCGTTCTACAGAAGAGACATTGTGACCCTAAATAAGATGTCACAGCGTTCTACAAAAGAGACATTGTGACCCTAATAAGATGTCACAGCGTTCTACAAAAGAGACATTGTGACCCTAATAAGATGTCACAGCGTTCTACAGAAGAGACATTGTGACTCTAATAAGATGTCACAGCGTTCTACAGAAGAGACATTGTGACCCTAATAAGATGTCACAACGTTCTACAGAAGAGACATTGTGACCCTTAAAAGATGTCACAGCGTTCTACAGAAGAGACATTGTGACCCTAATAAGATGTCACAGCGTTCTACAGAAGAGACATTGTGACCCTAAATAAGATGTCACAGCGTTCTACAGAAGAGATATTGTGACCCTAATAAGATGTCACAGCGTTCTACAGAAGAGACATTGTGACCCTAAATAAGATGTCACAGCGTTCTACAGAAGAGACATTGTGACCCTAAATAAGATGTCACAGCGTTCTACAGAAGAGACATTGTGACCCTAAAATGAGCCTCCTTCTGGGAAAACTGATCAAATGTGTCTTGTTCTGAAAAAACCGGGCATAATGCATGTGCGTAAAGTGCCGTCCCAGATTAGCCTGTGCAGTCCGCACAGGCTAATCAGGGACGACACTTTCCGCTTAAACTTGATTTTCGGTAAGAAGGGACTTCCTTCAAACTAAAAATACCATAAAAGCGGACTGCACAGGCTAATCTGGGACGGCACTTTACGCACAAGCATTAAGCCCAGTTTTCTCAGAACAAAACACAAATGTGTGACGTCATGTATTACACCCAAATTCAGTTTAAAGGCCCTATAAAGGTGACAAATCCAATTATTATGCTCATAAACTGGTCTAATTTGTACCTGATTTTAGTTACTCTTGCATTAAAAAATGCTAATAACACAGCTTAGGTGTAATGTTGTCAATAACTATCGAAAATATACCCGTTTCATAATTGGAAGAAATGTTTACAACTTTGCAACTAACGTGGTGTGTAGCCTCAAAGCGGCGACGTATGCTAAAAAAAGCCGAAAAAAAATCAATTTAACTCTATTTTAAACATATTTTTACCAGCAGAAAGTAACTTATTAGATTACTACAAACGCTTTAACTATTTGGAAGAGACTTTCTTTGTGAGTGATACCGGAAAACGTTGAAAATCAACGATATATTTTTGGTGACCTGAGTCACTTTTACTTTCACTTTCCCGAGTAAACAGCGATGTAAATAAACTGATTGTTTGTAAACACAATTGACTTGGAGGACACTGTATTTTGAGCTCAAAATAAGCGGTATTGCTCATTTTTTATGGTAATGCCTATTAGCATATATATTTATATATATGTATATATATTGATTATAAATTAAATATGAAAAAATATTTTAAAATCGGTAAATAACTACGGATCGTCACCTGTACAGGGCCTTTAAAGAAAATTGTATCCACGAATTAAACATGTCATGTGCTAATCTATTTATAAATGAAATTCCCAGTATAGCCAAAAGCGTATATAAATTTAGTTCTTGTTAAATATGCGCATTTAGATCTGTGGTACAATCTAGTTCGCCGAAACCTCTGTCTGCAGTTGTTTTTTACGACATCGGGAATGATGTATCCCTTTAGAGCGACAACAATAAAGTTGAATGCGCGATTGCAAGCTTGTAAAGTGCATCCACCCACGCACAAAAATTATTTGGCGGGGGAAATCAATTCAAATGATGTCCTTGTTTTAACTTAAATCTAGGAATGGGATGAGTAAAATGTCATAATATAATGATATATATGATAAAAATATCAAATTGTCCGTATCCGGAAAACATGCTTAGAATTTTTGTCCACATGCAGTGTATATTGATTATTAATGGAGTACATAAAATACTGGGCTACATGTGTTTGAAAAAAAATATCATAACACCAAACCGAAACTAGCTCGCGAAAAGTGCTGATATGTATCAAACCATACAATTATGTTTAAGCTACGATATAATCAGAATCAAATGGTTACAAAATGAAAACGCGTAAGTATTGTATCGACATATATACATACATTAATCGACGCATGCAGTAGCTGATAAATATTCATTCTTTCGCAATAAATGTAACGTTATCACGTTCAACTTTTTTGTTGCTTATTTAGAAAAGTTTTGAATTAGCTATACTTAACCTTCGCTGCGCGCACTCGATTTCAAATTCAAAAGCTTGAGGCGTGAAAACCGAAACCGCCTCAACGGACCACATCGTTTTAATGATGCTAATGAATGGAATTCATATTCGCCTCTTATGCACAGGGGCTTAGTTTAATTTAATTATACATTCATCCCATATAATTTTACGGGTAACAAGAGTCGACATTTTTTCTAGATCAGCATAATATCAACAAATAAATGTCATGCGGCGCGCCATATAAACTCTGGATTCTCGCAGACGGGTTGTAAATGAAAATTAATAGACACCGTCCATTGTCTACGAGACGCTTGAAAATTTGAAAAACAGCTGCTGCGAGAAACGGAGCGTTGGGTTCAATACGTCATGAGAGGTCATGTGATTTAAAATGGCCATTCCGCGTCCGTTCAATTACTGGCCCATTAATAATTTTGCAATTATTTTTAATTAAGACGTGATTGGTGTGGTTGTCTTATTTAGATAGAAACCAACCTTAAACTAAGTTTATAGCACCGCTATTCTTTACTTTGAATCGATTGTGCGTAGACTTGTCCAGCTTAAATAAAGGAAACAGTTCAAGTGTCTCATTAATATTCATAATCTTGCACATGTAGGTACATAAGTATGCATGTGTGTTTTAATTGAATCATGTGATATTTAGTAGTAAGTTTGACAATGTTCTTCATTATTGAAAGGATTGATTGCGTGTGTAAAATGGTTTCCGATAGAAAGATATACAGAGAAAGCGGAGTGTCGGAGGTATTAAAGGGTGACGGGTGCCACGAACAGCAGGGAACCCATGGCAATTTATGTCGAATACATGTAATTTACAAAATCCAATTATTGTGATTACGTTGTTTTTTTAATAACAAGAACCTGTAATTTTGTTAAATAGTTACTAAAACCAGTCATAGCACAGCTATGCTTCACTTTGGTCATGTTGTGTGACGTTAGCATTTCTTTAAAAATTGTTTAATTACCTCAAAGCTTTAAATTGACCACCCAATGCGGTGACTCCAGCTTCAGTCATTTAATAGTGCTTTGCAAAGCATGTATATTCCTGTGTCATACTACCCGGGTCATACGAAAATATTTTTTCAAACATTTTCCCCTTTTGCGACGATATTTCCAACGTTCTCTGGATCATGTATTTGGCACTTACTCTGTAAGTTGTTCATAATTTGTATGCACATTTCCAAATAAACCTCGACACGTGTGAGTCTTTGTATCATGCGGCCAGCGTACCTCCAGAACAGCCTCGACAACCGCGCAGTCTGGTCAGGAGCTGCCTTGCCAACTTATGAGACCAAGAAACTTAGCAGACAGACATGCGATAGTTTGTTTTGGTTTGTTTCATATAAAGATACTTTTTTCATCTGGCTAATGTGGATTCAAGACAGATGAAGAGACCTTCGTCAGTTTGGGTAAACGTAGCGTTCTCATTATCAACTTGCGTTGCACTAATTTAGTAGTATAACACAATGCAGAACGAAGGACTATGTTTTAGTTGTTGTTATTATAAAAAGTTATTTTTTCTTAAATATTTGCCAATTTTCTGCCGAGCGTGTTTCAGTTAAATATTACGTATTATAATTGTGTTATTGTTATTAAATTCACAATTATTATTATCATCATCATCATCTTTGATGTCGTCGTCTTCGTTAGAATTATTATTTTGCAGCGTAAAGAACGAATCTGCTGATAGCAATAAAGCTATTTTGTATCTATTACTTATTATAACTACACTATAATGTTTGTGTTTATAAAATAATATATTTTCCATGTGCAATGAACTCACACCTTAAGAACCTTATTTGTAAAACATGACAAAAAAATAAAAAATATAAAACACAATCATCTCTTTCATAACTGTATTCATTAAAAACAAATTGACAAATATTTCACAAAATATTTATTTCATAAACAAACCAAAAATTACTTCAAGTAACTGAAATGATAAAATAATTTTGATCATAATGAAATAATCATCGGTATATTTAAAAACAGTGTATCCTGTTTAAAACTCGCGGAAAAAGCTAACCTTTTGATAAGGAATGCCATAACTAAGAGACATTTTAGAAAGAGAAAATTCAAACAATCGATCAAAATGCAATATTACTTTAAACAGAAACCGGAAACAGATGACGTCATTGCCGGTTATAAAATATAATGAAAACAACAAATATCATATTGGAATTCATACAGATCCGTTACATATAACATCAATGACAGACATTTGCTACATTTGCGCGAAATTATGTTTAATTTGTCGAAATACATATTTATACTATGCGTGATTTAATTAAAGCCATGTATGTGCGTAATTCATTCGGGTGATTATGCAGAAATGTTGACGTCCGTACAATCATGATGCCATGATATCAAAAATATATAAACCGGGACTAGACAGATTGTTTTGACTTATAGATCGTTTAATGTCTAACAAAATAAGTCAATATAGTATATATATACACGCCATCTTTATCGCAAATTAAATAAATACGACTATTTACAATGATAATCTGACTAAAAATCTATAAGGTAAAAATCATTTCGAAATTATGAATCCTAAATTTATAAAATCCATAACAGCAAATGTGCTCATGCCATCTTCACATCTTACACGAAGAATATCGTAATCATGAAATAAAACATACTCTCACATAAAACATGAGATTCAAAATACACGGTCATCCCTGAACTAAGGGCATTTTGTCAAGATAAGTATGTACATTTCAAAGTGTAAGTTTCTACTTTCAAATGAACACCACCCCACACTAAGACTGTAAGAGACAAAATACAATAAAAACCTGTTATCACCACTCTCAATGAAATTTGCACAGCAAAACAACATGGATGTAGTATTTGAGTGTCCGTTGCTATATGCGCATGCGCGCGACATGAACTCAGATGATAGATCCGTGTACTGCTCATTCAAATTCATTACAATTATTTTCAAACCTCATTCAAACAAAATGCAGTGGCACAAAGAGAAGTAATACAAGCATGCATATTTTCAACCAAATATAAAAAAAAACGTGTTTTCTTACATTGATCAAACAACGTTTACTTTGTAATAGATAAAAAAGCAACATACAAACACCTTGAGAAAATTATATTTAAAATATTAACTGTAACGGAACTTAAAATTATTTGTAAGTTTTATGCCTAAATTCACATAGCTTGCTAACAATCTGCAAGTAAACAATCGTCTAAATGTCAAGCAAATTGGTGGAGTTTTATATTTTTACATAATTGTTAAAACTTTAATATCTAAAACAATGTAATTGAAACGGTTACCTTATTATGGGGTAAACGCAAAATTCAAAAAGTGTTCTCTTTGAAAAAAAAAACATATATCTGTCAGAAGATAAAAAAAATTATCGAACGAATATATATACGAAGCACTGTCCAGATTCCGAAACTTGATGGGCTTCAAATCGGTAACCACCAATTCTCGCCAATTCACGTTCCCTAACTCGATATCGTTCGGGATACAATACCCACGACAAGAACAGCTTTGTGTCATGCACGATTTGTCCATTCAGCTGATCAATGACACATACTTGCATCAAATAAGCAGTATTATGTGCTTAAGGTCCATCATTCTCGTACTTAATACAATACACTCAGTTTTAACGAACAAAAACTTCCATTCACCTGTGTTACACGCGTGTCAATGTTAAAGTGTCAATTTCACTGTCATGACAGCTATGTGTGTATATTTTGAGACACATTTTTTCATGTTTGACATACATGCAGACATTGTCAATATGGTGTACATGTAGACATCGACGGCACTAGTCCATTTATAGAATTGGTGAGCTGATTAATGTAAATAGAACACGACCTATGTTTTGGCATGTTTGTAGATGGTCTCCCTTTCTTGTAATTAGGCCATTGCTGCGCCGACCATATTTGATGACGTAGACAGATTGAGTCCTGACGAGTAACCGACATTTTGTAAATTTGAGAACGACGACGCGAAACTGGAGGCCGGATATGAGTTTCCGAATCCTCCCATGCTGGCTCCCTGCATATGGGGACCCCCGTGAGTCAGGTACGAAGAACCGAAAGACGACGCTCCGGTCATGTAAGTAGGCATTGGAGCGTGCATGGCGTGATTCATGGAGCCGAAACCACCGAATTTGTCGAGTGGTCCTCCTTTCAAAAGGTCTGACATTGCTGCCAGTTTCTTGTTCTTCTTGCTTTTCGTGGACATTTTTCTATTTCGGGTCTGTATCCCATCTTTCTTCATGGTAAGAGGTCGGCTCACCTGAAATTGAATAAAAATTTAATTAAATACATGTATTCAATTGCGAGAGCATTTGTACGCTATTGTTTTAGAACATGTATCAGCTTCAACAGAAAAATTTATCTCTGCTGTCAGTGCATGATTTATTTGTTAAGCAGTTAGCGTATGTCAGATGTGATGTGTTTCTGCAATATAACTCATATTTTACATTTGTACTAGGCCGTTTTTCGTGATTTACTAGGGTGTTACAACTCACAACTATTTTAACCAACAAAGTGGGGCAGCATGGTTTTTGTACAGTCGTAAACTTACAGATTTTTCTCCTGACAAACCGTATTACCGTCAGACGTGTAACTTGATCAATAGAGTACTCTGAGAAAATAGTTTAATTAATTTCCTTGTCTCTTGGAGAAATTTTCAAGCAGACAATTTTATCTGCCCCAACAATTAGCTGCATGCTATTTTAACGAACCCTAATATTTTTTCCGCGTACAGTTTCCCGAACAGGGTAATCATGTTCATTATCGGCCTGTTCTCGGGTCGTTATTGCTTCTGATAGGAACCCATCCGGCCGTGAAATTTGACTAATCGGTTAGCAGATAAAGCCGGCCCATCAAATCGAGTCGGCCTTCATAATGAACGTAAAACAAAAGCCGCTCTGTCAAAACGAGGCTTCGGCACAATAAACTTTACTACGCTCGGCGATTTGCGTTCGTTTTAGAGTAATATCTTCTGCCAAAAGTAATATATTCTCAACCAGCACAATTTCAACAAGGATTCTAATTGTTTTGTGGTCAGTCCATTTGATCTAGCGCTGCCTTTAACATGTTTTGCTTACAAAGAGTGTTTGTCGAGGACTTAAATGGACCGACCAAACCAGGGTCAATCGTATTCATAGATGTAAAACATAAGAGTCGTTTATTAAAGTATCCGATTGTACGTTAAAATAAAGCATATGCCTAACTTTTCCCATTAAAAGAACCTGATTACCAAAAGAGGAATAACATGTTCAGCATATATTGAAAGCCATTCAGCGGTTTTCTGTTAATAATATATCAATGATTTATGAAAGGCATGTTTCAACTTTTTGAAGTGACTGTTTGATATAATGTTTCACCTCTTCTTCAACATTTTCAAATATGAGCAATTTCAGTAAGTGGAAAACACTCATGCTTAAAGTATGTTGATAATTATAGGTATAATTGACAGTTGAATAATTTCGTTCTTCAATGACAAAACGTCTGAGGTTTAGCCTTCAAAATATTTTGAGAAGGGGAGGAATTATGGACGCTATGAAGCGTGTGATTTACATTATGGATAAACTCCTAGCTACTCGCTGAGTTGATTTTTTAGCCGCGGTAAGTATTCTGCGTGGCTAAAGAAGTTTGTTGTGATTGGAAATTAAGTTTTTCAACCGTTATTTGTTTGTCTAATCGAGTATACCGGTGATATCTCGGGAACGAAAATGGAGCGCATCCACGCGGAAGCAGACGACAATCGGATGAACAAACAGACAACAAAGCAGTACAACTGGACAACAGAAAATTACTCGACCTGCCGACAAAAGACGCCGCGTTTATATCATGTCGGAAACGCATTCCGAATTCAAACACAAATAACCACATTACAATTTTAGACGGTCAGTCCGAATTTTGGCTGACACCAATTTTAGGCACCAATAGACATTGTTTACATTCTGACCCTACCGCCGTAATTTTGATTAGCTAATGGGCGTGAATAAATGTCGTCAGCTGAAAAGATGGACGTGTCTTTCTAATAGCTCTAATAACCGCTGACGATTAGTGACCAGTGACCATTTTTACCTGTCGCCATTTCAATGACCACTTTCATTTTCCGCCATTCACAACGCGCCGCTCCGGGTTGTTAGGGCCAATAACAATGCGAATTATAGTGTCCAAAACCATGATGATTAACTGCGGGTATCAAAACCTAACAATTTTACTATAATTGAATTAGACAGTGCCAGTTTATTGAAATATTGTCGCGACTGTCAAATAGCGGTTGTATTCCAAGGTCCACATTATACAGTTATATAAATGAGTCGCGCTCTGAACAATGGGTTTAATGCATGTGCGTAAAGTGTCGTCCCAGATTAGCCTGTGCAGTCCGCATATGCTAATCAGGGACGACACTTTTCGCATTTATGATATTTTCTTTTACGACAGTATCTTCTTAGAAATACTCCAGTTTAGGCGGAAAGTGTCGTCCCTGATTAGCCTTTACGGACTTCACAGGCTAATCCCTGGGACGACACTTCACGCTCATGCATTAAACCCTCTTTTCACATAGTTAAGCTCAAGTCGAATTAGAGTTGCTGCGGTTGTGACTGTGGTTTTCTTTTAATGTATATTATATTTGCCTTAAATATATTGCCATAATGTTCAGTGTATATACATGTATGAACTCTCTTGCCATTAGTATTTCCTCGTGTAATAATCAGATTGTTGTTCATATGTTATCATCATGATAAGTGATTATATCACAACGGCTCATCTTCTTTCTGTATCAATGTTATTATTAATCACAAATATTCATGAACAAAAAACGTCATCGATGTACTAAATGTTAACGTCTGTTCGGTGTAATTGTTTTTCATTTTCCGCTTTAATGTAGTTGAAAGCTTAATTCATTTACGTTGAAAGTCGTGTAATTCTTTCAAACTTATAATCGATCTAGCGAAGTGAATGTTTGAGTAAAACCCCATTGGGACTACCTTGCGACAATCACGGGCCATGTTTATGATGTAGAAACCTATGGAATACGGAGAGAAATGTGTCTGGATTATGTCTGCAGGCGCCTTAAACTATCGGTAAATTATTAAACGTGGAACGAAAATTGTTGAATCCAAAGTATCTGGGGACGAATAACGTGTTCATCTGGAAGTCCAATCAGTATGCCTTTGTTTTATCGTAGAATAAATTATATAGTGACACTTTGTAAATTTTTCATTTTATGTTTCTAATGTACCACGCAGTTCTAATGTACTTAAAATCATGACCAAGTTTCAAAATACTTTGAAGACCACAATTTGAAATGAGAATTAGAACTTGCACAAAGAAATGATTCTGTCCGTGACCATGTTCTATCCCGTTTTATTGTCAGTAAATTTAAATAACTTAACACATTTTAACGATTATTTCGTCATAAATTCTTCACTCGTGTGTTCGAATTGCACAGCAAATGGTAGCTCAGGTTTAAAGCATCAATAAACTGCTATTTATTTCCACCTTTACCTGTCATCATATCCCCGCCATTAATTCGAATTAATTGCTATTAAATGTCCGTTACACGACGAAATTTGAGTAATCTGAAATCTCTAGAGTTTCGCCATACCCCTTTAAAATGGCAGCGACAAAAACTCTAAAATTGCAATCATTGATATTTATTTCAATTAACAAAAACCTTCTATGCAATAACAGTGTCGGGTACAATATTCCAAGGTAACTCTCAATTTTCGGTATATGATACATGTGTTCATTCAAGAGACTACGGAGGCTACATTTTACGAGCAAAATAATAATAGGTTGTTTGAAATCTATTGATGGGGAACGAAATAACCTCTGGTTAGCTGAAAATAAGGGAGTTGAGGGATGATTGGGTGTAATACCACTAAATTAAATGTCGCCAGAATGAGAAAAGTGTATAGTTCGGCGACTGCATTGCGGTTGTGAGGTATAAATAAGAGTCACATAATAGTGTCGTCATATGATGAATCATAGCTGTTAATTGGATAATAAGGGGGTTGCTTACGGCTGACTTAGTTTATGTGCGTGTTTTGTCTAGATTCGAATCCCGGCAATGCTGGCTTTGTATATAATATTTTTAGAGAAAGATGGGTGCAATTATGTATAATTATATCAGAAAGTGAATATGTATGACATTTGATTGATTGATTGATTGATTGATTGATTGATTGAATGATCGATTGATTATTGATAGATTGATTGATTGTATAAATTGTAACTGTCTGTTTAAATCTTGAGATTGTGTTCGACTGACTTTTACAGCATGCCTAAACTTACCGCCAAAAAAGTCAAAAGCGCGAGATTGAAAATGAGGCAAAATAGTTTTCATTGTTGCACAATGAACTTCATATTGGAATACATTTGTATTATAATATGCTTAAATCCCACGAAAACAAATCCACGACACAGACTTAAACCAGACTTTCTGGCTTTCCACTTTGCGGACTGACCTGACCTGAAGCATAATCACTTCAAGTCATTAACAGAACGACTTCCTATATGGCACTGAGACCTCGGATAACCATCATAATACAGCAAAAACAATGGAGGATCAAAAATATCGAGGGCAATTAGTGGGCAATAACAATTCAGCGTTGTGACGCTCTTAAAACTCGACCAAAAGCTCTCATGTCGTCGTGAGCCGATTGTTTTGACACGAATGTTCATACTTGCAGCTCGATTATGATGCACGATATCTACCGCAGTTTTGTTACGAAATAAATATGCGTAATCTTTAAATGATATAGATTTTAGGGACTCTTACACGCGGTGTTCTTATAGAAAGGTTCAATCATTACTGAACTGTATTAGTATTACTGAAAAACTCGACTTATAACTCTTGACATATATTTTATTAATATCTTCTTACGGTGTTAAGTTGTTAATAACTTTTCCCATATAGCGCAAAAAATAAATAAAATGGTTGGTTTTACTGAATGTTATTTTTCCAATGAATGGGGGGGGGTCGACATTAACAACTTGAATGGAAGACGAAAGAAACTCTACTAAGGTTATTTGGTAGAAATACATTTTCCGCGTGTGTTATAGTCCGTCAATTGTTATTGAAATTCTAAATATATAGCAATGTGACATATCTATATACATTTCAAGTGCATAATAATTTTACGGTACGCTAACAAACAAAACAAGTTAACAATCGATAGCGAAAGATCAGGCAAATATGTCGAGATTAAAGTTAGCAAGAAATTTGATCTCAATGCCAGTAAAATGTCAAGTTTGAATTTCACAATAGTAAAAGCTGTACTGGTAAGTAACGGCTACCTGTCATTAAGAACTTTTTCAATTGAACGATATCTGAAAACATATTTAATGGCGTTGGTAAAAATACCTAAGGTATTGGTGATATATTTCAGAATATATGTGTGCCGGGCTTGCACAAGTATCCAAGCGTAAACGTCTTATTTAAATATCAATATCAACAAGGTTTCCCAAACAATAAATCTTTTACCATAAATCCAATGCCACAAAAACCCTTATTTTCTCATAACCTGAATATTGTAATATCATATCGTTTAATCATTATTCCAAACGTTTTCATTTGACATACGCTTTCCATATTTTTATCATTTTCGTGTTCTCAATAAATCCGATGGTAGCTGTTTTTGATCGCCATTCTTATAAGTTTTTCTAGCTGATTTATTCGGTATGATAATACTATCAATCTAAGATGTGTATGATAGATTTGTGTCGGACGGATCAGTGTAGCAAGATAGACATCCAGTGTTTTCTTAAATGTTGACCTTAACGAAGCAGCGAACAAGCGTTTAATCGAACGAAATACGATCTGTTCTATAATAGGGCGCTTGATCCGTCCATTTTATCTCATGTAAACAAACACAATTTTCTCCTCCTTGAGATTAAAACCACATTTAAACAAAATTAGATATTTTATCAGATATAATCTAACTGAAGATCTATGTATCCGAACTATTGCCCATTCCGACAAAGTTACTTATGTCATCAATAAATTAACAATGGGGATATACGTTTTGCAGTTAAATAAATCACCGCATTAACTACGCCTGATTTGCAAAAGGCTATGGTGTCTGCGGTTCAATTTTAGTCGCTAGACACTGCGGAGAAAGGTTTCGATTTTGCAATTAATAAAGCGACACGGGTACGTATCGTTCACAAGCACTATCGACCCACTATTGATTCGTACCACGTATTCGACCCATTACACACAATTTATTCCAAATGAAAATTTCTATCACTTCCTGGCAAGTATTTAGAAACACATATTGGATAGACAATTCTCTAAATAGATAAAACTTTCGGTATACAATATGTGCCACTAGAGTTAAGATCGTATATTAAATATCAATCGCATTATCAAATTATTATTTCCCTCGTTTTCATTTCCATCATGATGTCATTGTCAGTTTACGCAGAAGTTTTTGTTCATCATGCGAGAAAACTCTCTTAATTGTTTGTATGTGCACTGAAACACCTGCTCAGGAGAATCGAGCATCGGCACTAAACTATTTACCTATATTCTATTTTGTTAATATGGCGGAAATAATAGGAGCATATTATGAATATTGTATTGTTTATTTGGAACAACCATGCATACATTATTCCTGGTAATAAACTTCACAATTCCCAGTGTTTAGAAAGAAATTACCCGTGAAATTGCTGTCACATTCACTCTGACCCTTTCATAACAACTGTTTACGTCTATTTCATATGTACTCCTAGACGATGTAATGGGCTATTGGTCCCAAGATTCATCTGCCAATGCCTACCTAGTAAACGCATGTGCGTATGTATTACACTTTGTGTAAATGGTGTAAGTGGATGCGCGTGTGCTTATGTTGAAAATGTAATGTGTGTGCAGTGAAGAATTGTATTATTTTATTTGCTTTTGTCTGTTTTACCGATCTTAGAAATTAGTATTTACAATTAAAAACAACAGATTAGTTTTATTGGTTTAATAACGCACTTCTTGCTATGAAAATGAAAAGACTTGCTAATAAATGCCAACCATCTAGCAGTAAATTTCGTATATACCCATCCACCCGCGACACTGTGACAACGCAAGTCTTATTTATTGCAAAAAGCCGGATGGATGTATTTGTCGCGGCGCGGTTTTAACCATCATAAATTTTTATTGTATCAATCCGCAATATATATGTGAGCTCATTAAGTCAATCATTATGGTTTATATTAATACAACTGGTGCCAATTGATGAATTTAAATTACGTTTAGAGAAAGGGTCGCCATAGTTTATTGCCACGGTCTCGGTTGATATGCTCCTTAAACGCATAAATATAACTGAACGTTCTGTACCAGTCATCGACGAGGAGTAAGTGTCGTTAAATTTTTCACTGTCAAACTACTTGCACCATTCAGCACTTAGCACCACAAATGTCATCGGTAGAAAGTTTTCACAAATGTATTTATTCGGATATTTTTGCGAAAAAGACATTCCGAAATAGATGTTATTTCGTTTTTAATGACTTCTGGCGACAGTTCGCTTTATTATATGTAATAATTTGCTCATGTTATAGTAAAGGTGTAGGTTTCAAGCTATTAAAATAGTTAACGTCTAACGAATCCGATATTACTGCGTGTTATTAATGACTCTGCCATTAACCATCGCGAAAATGACATTCTAAATTTTACCCCAAATCGTTCGCTTGTTCGACATTAATAGTCCATAAATTATAACGGAAATACATACATTAGCAATTTCTTTGTAAGAGACGGTCCTTTATTATATTTAAGGGTTGGCATTTTTGTATATGCGCATTTGAATTACCTTTTTGTTATTCATACTAGGTAGAGATGTTTTACTAGGTAGAGATGTTTTGAACGGTAAATACACACCAACAATTACAATCGATAAAATATTATGTATAAGCACCGTTAATCATTGATAATGTGTGTCATGCGAAAAGCGCTGCTTAATACAAGCACATATATTTTTTCAGAAAAACACGCGTATTCGAACACAAAAGTACGAATACGTGTGTTTAATTTTACATTTAAAGCTTAAAGCATCCCAACGTGTCTGTTAAGATCTTTTCAAGGTCTTCTTATCATTTAACTTAAACCATTAAAACGTATTTATGAATGATTCCAAAAACAATGTTGCTCATACATTTTGAAACCGCCAACAATAGGTTTTGTTAATCAATTTTTCATTGATCCACGTTAAAAATATGTTTTATAACTCTTTACTCACATTGTGTAGTTTGTAGTAAAGACCAGCAGGCGTTGCACACTGGGTCGCCATTTCCGTTTCGCCGCCAAAGTGTTGTTGTTGTTGTTCCGCAGTTAGCACAGCTGGTCCCTGCGCGCCTGGCCGCTGACTGAAACATACAAAGAAACACTGGTTCAATTACTTTATTACCCATTTCATCGGTGTTTTGTGCGCAATATACTAGTACTAGCATATGCGTATTAGAGATGAAGAATAGTTAGTAGAGCAACCATTTTACAAAAATAATAATAACAAAAATAAGAATAGTTTTAAAAAAGGTATATAAACGACAACAAAAATAATAATAAGTGTAGTCGCTGTTGGTGCAGGTAGTTGTGTTGTTTAAGTTTTGAAGAATCCGCAGCGATAATTAGTTGTGGTGTTATTGTTGTTGTTGTTCTTGCTGTACTTCTAGCTAACGAAAAAGAAGTAGCAAAGTCAGAATGACCATAAAGCATTATAATTGTAGCAGCTGCAGTCATGGTTAATGCCTGAGAAGCTAGCACTGACTGATTAGGAGTAGAAGTAATAAGTACATAAATTAAAGACGATGTTCCAAAGAAAGAATCATCAGCTAATTTCTTGAAAAGAAGGCAATTGGCTAGCGGGGTTTGGTGTCATCTTTTGATAATTTGTTTTGACTTTTTGTTTCCTTTGAAAGTGAAAATTCCATCGAAGCTACATTTAACGGTACAAAAACAAATTCGCCATATAGGATTTCAAAGAAATCGGAACAAGAAATCAAAACTAATAATTCTCATGTCTAATTGAACGTAGGGGCGGCTAATTTTTGGTATTTCTTACAAAGTGGTGGAAATGAAATGTTAATACAACACTCCGGTGTCGAATGATTGCTTTGATCAAATCAATAAGAGTGGATCGCATTATAATTGGCAAGAAATTAATAAAACTTTTTTCTTTCTCCCTCTCGAACAAAGAAAGTTTAGTGAGGGAACGCCGTTGAAACAAATAAGTACCAGTATATTTTGATGTTGGTTGTTTGTTTGTTTTGTAGTTTGTTTGTTGTTTTTTTCAAAATGCATATTTCATTGTGCATGCATATTTAAGCTGTTATTTGGTTGTAATTTCTTAGACAGACAAAACAGAATGAAAACTTTATAAAAGCACAATCAACTGATTGAAATTCGTTGAAATCAATTTAAACGAATGCGTCTAACTTAAAACAAAAGACTGTCGTGTTTATCACATTCACAAAAAAGGATGACGCAGAACAATAAAATTGCATAAATTTTAAGATTTCATTGCACTTATGCTATGGTCAATTAATTTGGACTGTCTGATTTTAACCACACATGTGTATGTGGTTATGTCAATAATTGCTCAACAGTGCATATAATTATGTGTGCAACTGGCGTGGAAGTAACTTCTTTTTTTAAAGTAATCATTTTGTTTCAAATGTTCATACATAAATGTTGTCAATGCGTTGAAACCTAATATATGTAGAAAGACAAGACTCCTTCATTGGAGGTCAACAGCGCAGCGTTGAAACGTAGTTTTCTTTTGTTCCCTTTGACGAAATAATGCCTTTTTACGGTATAAATGTCCGTACAACCGTGTCATCCAAATTCTATGCAAGTTATACATAAAGGGCGTTACTTCAGCTCGTCCGTTGGGTTTTCTATGACTTTTTCGCGTGACAAATCTACCGCAAAGAAAATGGATTACGGCACATGAGTAAACCTCTGTCGCTCTAAAGGATAATTCTTAACTACTTTAAACAGATCTTTGCACGAAAGGCTGTCCTCAACGATGTAAAGGCTACTATCACGTTACCGCCTAATACTGAAAGCAAGCCCGTTTCAGGCTTGTTCAGTTGCGCCTTTCACGGCAGTCGATGAGTATTATCACACACTTTGCTGACTATCGTTGATGTCACTATTAGACATAATAACTTAAGAATTAACTTCAGTGTATTTGAAAGGTCCGTGTTTGTACATGGTATTGCATTATAAATACGCGTTTTATTGCAGTACAATTCTACAGTAAGAGTGCATTTGAAAGTACCCATCAATTTTATGTTCATCGCAATGTATGGTAAAAATATATTAATTTTGACACATACACAACCGCCTTATATATTCTGTAAAAAGTGTTTTTCACGTGAAACTTCAAACACGAAGTGATACCTAATAACAACAAGATAACACGACTATAAAACGTTTTGCTATTGAAGTTGTACTTTTAGGGTCTGACCGTATTATACCGTGTACGTATCTATTACCCACAATGAATACGGATTACATCGACCATTCAAAATTGCACTAACGTCGGTGTTTATATTTCAGCCATCGCCTGTATACGCCATACCCGCCCATACCTAATCACGTCATTATATACCTTTCAATGTGGACTTTGAAAAAAATGAAAATCGTTGTCCAGAGTATGTAACTTGGTACAAAGCCGCTGCCTGGGAACAATATGCCACAAGTATTCGCTACCGCCTAAACCTTACAAGCTACGCGAAGTAATATATTTCACGTCCAATTGACTTCACCACGGCGATATGGCGTCTCGAAGGCCGGAGTGCCGACTAAGAGCTAACCGCGACTGTACTGGATGTGTCATGTTGCCTGAATATTAGCTTCCAGTATTTACTACACCACCCGAGGAATTGATCGTGCGGCCCGGTGTGTTCATACAAAAGATGAACTGCTACGAGAATGTGATGATGAAATTAAATGACAATTCTTTTGTCAAATTTAGTTCAGCGTAACCCAGTAGTATTTGTTAAAGAATTTATGTCTGTGTATGCAAGTTTACGTATAATGAGTGTTGAGTTTTATTTTCAAAAGCGTAAACATATTTTCATTTTACAACGCTACGTGCTGAATCAGCAATGATGACATGTAAAACATGATTTTTAAAAATGAGGACTGTTTGTAGTAAACCAATTGTATACGAATATGGCGAACATAATTTGCATTTTAAGGGAAAAAAATATATTTATTTATGTGTGTGTAGTACGGTATTGTCGATTAGACAACGGAGTGATCATTGAATATACTGTGCGAGTTTTTGTTTATGATGCAGAACGATGCACTCGGTATACCTAATCGTCCAGAGGTCATTTTTAAAGTTAATAAACGATGCGTGTGATTTTTGTTATGATGTTATGATTCTTGCCGACTTTTATCAAGGCTTCCAACGCTTGTTTATGTTTGTAGATGAGTCGATACGGCCTGATACAATCTGACAGATGCCGATGTGACCTGTGCAACTCTTCTTTGCAATGACCATGTGGCGGCCGCAGGGCATGTCAACAACAATGCCGGCTATGTCAGTCGTTTGTATACCTGTCCGCTATCACCGTTCGCAATCTATTGATACAACCAAAGGATGTAGCCAGAATCCGATCCAGCCAGTCTAAATATTATGTTTGTGTGTTAAGGATTTGTTCGCCTTTGCTGTACTTATCGCGTCCTATCTCTGAAGATAATCTGACGGCAAGTCACTAACGAGCAATGCCGAATGACAAGTGTTACTCAACATTGCACATAGGTCTAGTTGTCACGTAATCAAAAACAGAGGCTACACTTATAAGCAATTTTGATTAATTCTCACTAATTGATCTCTTACTGATATGAAGTCCAGTACTGCCATACGGTCATATTGAAAACAGAACGGAATGGCAAGTTGCTACAGTATGCCCATAACATATGGAAACTGCCTCTGCTGCAGTGATTACGAAAGAGGGCATTGAATATGGAAAATGTAAATTTACAATTTGTTCTACCTCACTAGTGGAGCGATTGAAAACTGCATCAATGCGATATCAATTTGGAGAAACACGCTCAAAGGCAATAAGTAAGAAATATAATTCAATCCATTACAAACGTTTTATTGGTGTTCCTTTTTAAGAAAAGCTTTTAAATGTGCCTTCGGGTTACACATCAACGTTTGTGAGCGCGACGTATGTAAATAGAAACAAATATCCAACCACTATTAGGAGGTACACCTTAACCCATCGAAACAAATGAACGTTTCTCGCCGGGGGCAGATCATTGTCTTTGTTGCATGTTAATTCGAAAACAATCTGGTCCATTAACAAACCATCGATATGGATATAAGTCAGTTTTTGCTCAAAAATTATACAAACCCGTTTCCAACTTTAAAGTAATCTCTGCCTCGTTTTGGAAATGAAAAAAAAAACAATTTTAACTCCGCAAAATCACTGGCATCAAACAAATTTTAGTCGAGCACGTTTCAAACATTTAAGTAGTAGCAGAAACTAGTTCATGCAAGGCAAACTCGCATAAACATCTTCATAACAACTGTGTTTGTCAAACTCATGGCCCCCGTATTACTCGCAACATTAATGCGCCATTTTCTTGATTACCGCTTCATAAAAGAAATTACAAATTAAGACACGGAAACCTTTGCAATTATGCCCTCGCGGAGCAAGATAATACTGTAAATTAGAACCCTTACTTTACGCCAGTGGAAGACGGCTCTGCTTCAATAAAACCAAGACATTTCACCAGTTTTCAGGCTATAAGACGATGTTCATATTGCTCAGAACTCGAAAATCCTCGATCATTTTCTAATCCGGGCAATTAGGTGGGGAGGAGAGAAGTTTAGCAGGATTCCCTAACCATCTGTTGTTTATGCTCCAACCGTTTGTATAACTGTTTCTAAAATATTTCTTAAATAACGCGCGTTTTCTTAAAGTTGAACTTGTTCCATAATGATATTCGAGCGTTCATATTAATATTATTATTAGAATAATTATTATTTTTATTATTATCCTCATCACCATCATCATGGCCATCATTATATTTTTTTCAAGATGATGTTGTTGATGATGAGGAGGAGGATAGCGATGATAATACTAATGACACTAGTAATGATACAGAGTTATTAATACATTTCAAACCGGGTCATAATGTGTATTGGAATTACCAGAATCAACTATAATTTTATTTGATTTATTAACGTTTTATCAGTTAATATCTTAAATTATAAAATTCCAAAGCAATGAAACTACGAACTGAAACAAATGTGTCTACAAAGTAATGTTATATCAGTATATCGCGACAGATAACGATTCAATTTGACAGTAAGTCTGCGGAAAGGCTATATTTTTTCAACAATAAGATAATCCCCCAATAAACATGCGACACACTTAAGATAAAATCACCGTGATATACAATAAGCATCCAGTGAACAAATATCTATTTAATGCAATTAAATTTTCATCAATATCACAGAATGCCTCTTATCGCGAGTTTAGATCACCCACAAGTTAAAATACTACACCACACCGTGTTAACTAAATCCCGACCTTTATCGCTCCGACAGAGTGTGCGACAATAGACTTATCTGTTAATGATCTACCTATCCGATCTAACGTCCTTTTTTGTAATCTACGCAAAGCTTGGTTGATTCCTAGCGCTTTTGCAGACTTGTCAAGCATGTAACTGCATAAATTTGATCAACAGATACACTTATGCCTAAAAGTGGAATTAAGCCAAAAGACACAAAAGAATGCGAAAGAATTGCCATCAAATGATGCGCTACCTTACTTGTTTGTCTGTTAGCTGCTTGTGTCTTAGTTCTACCAATTTACTAACTGTTTTATCAGATTGTTAGTCGAAACGGGATCATGGGTTATAAATTGATGAGGAATTTGATTTTGTGTTATCTGTTAAATTGAGATATCACGTTATAAGTTGCCATTATGAATCTCAAGTTTCATTCTTGGCACCCTTATATTGTTACAATGTTTCTTTTTCTTCTAGCTACGGACAAAGAGTTTTTAAGAATTGATAAACTAATATTTAAATAAATCCGTCTTCATAACGAGCTCTTATCATTAATTCTAAACAATCAGTTTGTATGGAACCACGCCAACGTGATGCTATTGTTGTGTTGTTTTAATTTAGCTAATGGTTTAAATGTAGTGAGAATTTTAACAAAAACATTCTCATTATAGCAGAATATGGTGCAAATGTCTGCTACTTTTTATCTGATCGATCAGAAATGCCAAGAATCCCAAATGTGGATTTGTTTAACAAGAATGGCGCCCATTAGTGGAATACACCATTTTACAATATTTCGATTCGGACAAAAAATGCATCCTCGGGCATATTGTGACAGACCGGACCGAATGTCCATTTCGGGGGTAACAATTTTGATTTTTATCTCGGCCCATCACAAATTTTCTTTTGACAAGTCCGAATGAAAATACATTTGTCCATTCCCACTTTAATTTTAAACAGCTTATTGTTGTTGCACCCGTTGCGTAAAATTGCACTTGGAATGTAAAAGATAACATCAGAACCACGCATGATAACATTCTTCTATTATGTCTACCATACAATTAGGGTTTAAGTTAAAATTCGAAAGAAATAATAAGGTCATTAACAGATGGTCTATTGCGTAATATTGCATCGTGTATTGATTTTGTTTTAAATAGAAATTAAAGGTAAATGCATATATTATTTATTTATTTATACATTTCTTTACTTATTTATTTATTTATTCATTTAAATAGATGTATCTTAAATATAATGTGTGATAATTGATTTTGAGAAGATGTATTTTGATAACTTTTTTATCTTGAACTGCAGTTTCATCGCAAAACATGTTCGAATAAATTGTTCATGACCTCTTCTTTTTATCGTTTCATTTTTTTCAGCACTCACTACGTTCTAAAGGCATGATTGACCTCAGCTACGTTCTAAACTCCAATTAAAACAGCGTCTTATGAATATTTTAGACTTTATTCTTTACCTGCTTTGTCGAGCGCATTTTATTCGGAACCAAAATCTCTTAAATCTTTTCTAAACTCCGTAATACCCTTCGCTGAAAGTTCCAGTTCCACATTATTTAGTACCGCATCAATCCTTTCGAACGATGGATAAGTTATCTGTACGCAAAATCAACTCAATTATTCATCAGCGCTCTCTGGAAAGGTTAAAATTTTCATCATCCGTCGTTCTCCGGGGGCCTTCGATCAATTGCATTTAAATGTACAGTGTATAATAGAACTATCAGCCACTACCGGTCCGTCCGATCCAAAATCTATCCCTTGCGACTGGTTCAGAAAATTTAACATTCGATACGCGTTTGATCCCCTCTTTCATCGGCCTGTGCAGCGCCTTGCTCTTTTGTAATCAAACTAACCTTCGCCTTTTAGTTTTTCTGTGCAGTATTGTCTAGAAAACATGGAGAATTATTTCTGTGTTGTTCTGATGTTGTTTCATTTGTTATGATGCAATGTATAGTGTTTTGTCCTTTTCGTCGTCTTATCAATAGGATGGCGAATAAAACAAAATTAGACCATTTTCAACCATGCATTCATTTCCTTTCAATATCCACAGGCATGATGATTACTATATCACAAGTATGATAATTGTGTTGATTTTTTAAAATTGTTATCTTGGATATAAATGGACCTTCAACGTACATATTTTGGGTCAAAATCAATGATTTTATATTTTTCTTCGTTTTTTTTTTACTTGTAGACTTTACCGACATAACCGTTTTTAGTTTATAAAACAATTCCACATATTAAAAAAAGAGAAAGAAAACATTATAGCTCTAAACCTCTTGAAAATAAAAATGTGAACGGGCATTCTCAGCTATTCAACCTTGTTCTCACGGATTTTGTGTACCGGTCGTTTTTTCTTTTGGGTCATTACCCCTTCTTGCTGGTAATGCGCGCTACCGTTTTCAAGAGTTGATGTTGAGTATAACATTACCCTGTACACTCTTATTACAAGACTATTAACACAATCCGGCAAGTTTTAATTATTTTCTCTAAAAACAATGAACAAGGTGTTTGTTTTCAAACCACCAGATGTTTAGTGTAATGTTTGAACACCTGACCAGAAATAAGACGATGTAAATGCGGCTTAAGACTCCAAACATCGTGTTAATGTGTATTTATGTTTGGAAAGTCTAGTAATACGTTACATGACATTTTCCATCATAATTAAGGGACTCAATTTTCAAATCCTTTGAAATAACATAGTAAGAAAAAAATGTCTTAATATATTGGCAAACATAATTTCTTCGATTTTGTTAGTATTGATACCAAACATGACTTCCATATAATTTTACATAGTATATGATTAACGGAAAGGTGCATATACAATGTAAAATAAGCTGGCAATATTTCAATCTTCTTTCACTTCAACAGGATCTTACGCAGGAGTAATTGCCATTATCTTCTTGTTAAATACTAATAAATACAAATGAAATTTTCAGTGATTACCTCAATGGAGCAGCTAGCATTCTATTTTCATTGGCGTACCAAAAATAAATTACCTGATAGTATAACTGTCTGATAATTGTATGTTGTCAAATTGCTTTCATGCAAAAATACAAGAGAAATGTTAACTTGTGAATGATACCAGTCTGAAAGCCCGTAACAAGTTATCCTGTATAAATAAATCTCTCACAAATGTAAAAACATAATATGTTGTAATAGTAGGGTTGTGTAAATAACGTTGGGTGTCGGTTTTTAGGCATTCTGAAAGGAAATTGATATACTACACCCTACCTATTTCCATTAAATGAGGCCCATATGGTTGAAGATGAAAGAAGATGCACTCAAACGAAGACTGTTAAACAACAAACAAGCGACATGAAATGGTTTCACTTATAGAAAACTTGACAGGCAATTTAAAGGTAACTTAGCAGAATATTTTTTTGTAAACAAATCAACATCGGAAACAGAATTTAGCCTAAAAAACATCACATAACGTTTTGGTCACAATTAATATTTGGCTTAAGCTTTCAAAGCAACCTAATCATTTGAGATGACTTAAGAATGAAGAATAGACTTCAATCGAATAAAACATTCTTCAGAGTTTGAAGACATACAGATTCCAAATATTGTGCATGTTTAACACCACAAATACTGTTTTATGGAAGTTAAATGTCCTTTTGAAGCCTAGTACCGCTATATAGATCGTTATTGAATATGTCTAGGACCGACCTACCAGTAGCTAGAGGCAGCAGTTTTAACAATTTCTAGTAATCAATACAATTATCCTGATAGGACCAATCCAAATGCCATAATAAGACCCACTAACTAGGTAGGAAGGCGTCGACATGCGAATAGACGCCGGTTCTAATGTTGTTAACACGTTTGGTAAAGCCTCGCAAACGACGGTGGCCAGTTAGAAGATTGGGTACGATAATTGATAATTGTGCACGAAAAAAGTGCACGATAGCGCATTTTTCATGATAATTATATTGTTGTTTTTCTCTGTTCTTGCACTATACTTGCTACGTTGTAATTTGCCGCTTTTTAATTTTAATGACTTTTTTTCTTCGGGGAAATACATCGTTCATCATGCTATACAGTAAATTATGAAATACTAATTAAAATCAAACCACCAAATACGCTGTCATCAATTTCAACCTAAAAATAAATACACACCAAGTAACAGATTGTTTTTATCATTATTAAATGTCAATGCTTTTTAAATAATTCTCATATTCAAGCGGTACATTTTTATTTTTGTATACGAGCATTAAGACTATAACACACAGCAATGTTTGTCTTCTACAGCGCGATACATGCCACATGTTGAGACTGTTTGTAAACATTGTGAGCCACTGAATCTAGTAGCGATTCATCCGGAAAGTTTATCCGAAAATAGCGCAACTTCTGAGAAAAATACCAGCTCTAATGAAATAGAAGCGTTAGTTTATTATAACGAGTGGGCTTGTTTGCACGCAGTTGACGCAAAGCTCAAATAAAAATAAACATTTGTATGGGAATGTATAAAGTTTACAATTCAATCACGATTTCGCCCCGCGATGTGCTTCGGGGTCGGGACTGCTGCGATTCCACTCACGAAAGTGTCAAAAGACTCCTAAAGAGCTATGTTTCTCGAATTAAAATTCCAGACAAGTCACAGTCTATGAGCCGTCGAAAAGATTTACTGCAATTTGACATAATTAATACTAGCATTGAAATGTACACTTTCTGGAGCGAGTCCTCGCTCCCTAAATCTAGCTCAGTTGTGCAAATCGGTTGATATAAAATTTATCACTTCACGAGCGTTGCGTTGGGGTAGTAACAGCTCGCGAAATGTCGAACACCTATGAATTACCAGATGGTTTTGAGACGTAGGGGCTGTATTTCAGACTCGCGGGACCCCGATGAGACGCGATCGGCACCGAGTTATAGACTGTTACAAAGTAAATAGCCGTAACTTGACGGAACGACAGCCAAAAGGTATGGGTTTTGCAACTGGAAAAAAAGCGTCTAAAACTCGTGTCATGTTCATTTAACAGCGATTTAATAATAACGGCTCCCCTGAGTTTACGAGAAAGACCAATTCATTTTAATTTAAGACAGTGTTTTATTTGTTAAATGTGGGTACGTACACAAAACGAGCATTATACCGTCGCCTCAATTTTGACGATAGTTGACATGGCAGAATTAAAGCCATTCACATACCCGTGTAAATTTCACAAAGTTGTTAATATGACACCGTAATATTAACGATGTTTTCTCATTCATTTATCTTCCATTCTTTACATCCCACCGCCATTCAAGTTTGTAAAAAATAATATCAGAACAGCCTCAGCGGTCACAAACAATTAAAATAAAAAGCCTTTTTTAGTTAACGCACTAAGAAAATAAATATATAATTTCACGTTACATGCAGATTTCATGAAAGTGTGCTTTCACTTTGCAATATTGTCTGCACAATGAACAATGGACGTACTTATGAGGATTTGAATTCCGTTAAGCATTTTCTCTAAGCTTTCGACTCATGAAAAACATTAAAACACCTTCTATCCACTTCTAATAGGCCCTTAACATCGTTTTGACAGTGCACAGGCATAATTTAGTCTGTAAGTGTTAAATGTATGTCTCTAAAATTGACGCAAGTTTATATTTTATTTGCACGCACTTGTAGCGGTGATGATGTACAAATTACATCTGAAGTTTTTCGTAGAAACAAGTGGATGAAGATATTGCTGGTGCTAATGTTTTGCATAATGTACCCCACTCGATGCAATTTTGTTCTAAGAACATCCGCAATTTAAGAGGCAGTCAAAGCGTTAATCCTGGTTTTGTTTGGTGTTGTTTTGTTCTTGTTGCTTTTAATAATGTGATGTTAAGTGATGAACAAGAGAAGGATAAACATCATGATGTGGGTAAGGTAATGTTGTCACTGATGAATCTGATTAATTTGAATTGATGTTTGCTTATCAGTTATTTTATTACACTGATAGTTGAATGCTAAATTACTACAACTAGAATCACTTTTTTATCCAGAATTGAAAACGAGACGAAGGTTATAAATGATGCGTAAATTTATACAATTATGCAATAATGTTTTTAACAAATTAATATAATTATTTTATTATGTTATTGAATTTTTGAATGTGTGTATTTCAGTTTAAATTTTTATATTCCCGTATTAGCTGAAGAAAAGGCGTCTTCGAACAGGCAGTAAGACCTATATGCAGTTGTATACATTCTTATCAAATGTTCTGTAATGTAAACGTACGACATACGCGTCAATCGTCTGTTTCAGTAGGAAAACAATGAAATTCACTATAATACGAGTAAATGTACTACGCATCGGACAAACGTTCAAACTATTTTCTAACTCAGCGTTGCGAAGTTCAAAACCCCCAAGGGCCTCGTTATAGACCGGGTGAGCTTTTAACATTCTCTTTTGAGAGAGTGTCGGCAAAAGTTTAAAAGGGCTGCTAAATGCCGCTGTAAAGGGATTTTACGGTGATTTTATTCCGTTTATGCTCGCGTTTTTATTGTTTTAATTGAAAATTAATTGAGACAACAGGGGAATTAAAAGTGCCTTTAAAAACGCGGTCACCAATTGTTCCGCGGCCCTACCGTCTGTCAGTTTAATGGTGGTCATGTGCAATTATATTGCAGTTAAATTGACACTGTTTTGCGTACACAATATCGTATCCCAAACATATTCATTCCTGAAGGGAATGAAATACAACACGTAAATGGTATAGAGCATAATAGAAATGAAGAGAAGTATTAAATTTGTTGTCGTATTTATAGCCTCTATAATATATAGAAAAAGACCTTTATTGTACAGCATTAATAAGGTGGCTGCTTACATAACATTGCATGACCGAGTAGAAAAAAAACGTAATCGATATAAGAATAAAATCAACTCACCAATCTCCTTTTGGGCTTGATCAACGGTCGGTTCTGTCCGTTCATTTTGTGGTAGAGGCCGCAAGCGTTGCACAGGTAGTGCCCTGTGCCATCACGTCGCCACAGGGGCGTTGACGTCGCCCCGCAGTTGACGCACTCGCGCCCCTCTGAAAACGTACGTCAAGCGTCACGATTAAAGCATCAGAAGCGGTTACTTATAACTAAATATTTTATTTTATTTTTATCATTAAAGTATTCACCTTTTCATGACCATGAACGCACTAGTTCTTAACGGTTACTACTTTTTTTTTCTTAACGTAATGAAACAATCCAGAGCGGTCAATATTTTACACACGCGTTTCATATTTAGAAAATAGGGACCTGTGCATATATTCCTGATTTCCTGAATCGAATTTTACGGACTCATAAAAAATAAGGAAACATTGATGTGAAGAATAATATTAAATGTATTCATATAGTAGAGAAAAAATTACCGATGTGTATATTAAAATAAAATGTGAAATTAAATAAAAACACATTATGAGTATAATTAAATAGTGTTAGATTCAAAATGATCATAATATATAAAAAAAAAAGCATCGCAATGATTTATATATATAAATATATTATTAAACTTTCACAGTTAGTTATGAAATATATAAACTATTACTAACTTATTTTAAAGCATATTTTTTTAATTGTCAAACCAAGTGCATACTAATATTTTATCTTAAAGCCACCTCCAAATACTAAAAAACACAAAAAAGTCAATCGAATCATTACCGTGACCTCAAACATCCTGATTGTTTATCATTAATTACAACTGCGTTAAACGCAACATAACAATCACTTAATAATTGCGATGATTGCTGTACGATATTGCAATATAGCATCTGTGTTCATGTTATCAATTTTTGAAGGACGGCAAACAAAATAAATAATAAAATTAAACTTCGACAAACAACTTTTTTTTAAATTTAAGTTCGTTTGCTAAATATGTATTCAAACGTAAATAAACATATACTTTAGCTTTGCGTATAGATCGATTGCTAAAAAAAGCGAAACATTTGCTACGCATATAGCATTGCGTTGATGGAACTTTGTTTCGATAAGAAAACAATCAGCTAAGTGCTTTGCAAGTAAACACTGATAGTGTTACCGAAATAAAACATCCTTGCTGTAAGGTAAGTGAATTTCATGGACAAACGTTGTTTGTAACATGATGAAAAATGCATGCAATTTACACATTCATTAAACTGCTTTTAAATGAGCCACGTCGTGCGAAAATGGGTATTACGTGTATTATGCCATATGCGGTAAACGCAGCTCCAAATCAGCCTTCGCATTCGCGCTGGCAGATCAGGAGCTAGTGTCCGATATAAAGTGAAGCAAGGTTTCGTGGTCTCAGACGTGGACATAATGAATCTTCATCAGAGTACACGGATAAAGAGGCATATAAGTAGCTACACTCTTCGGATATGGCCTAATTTCTGTTTTCGCAAGACGCGGCTCAAATAACAGCTTCATCGATTTGTGTTGTTGCTGATGCTGCACGTAAGTTTGATGGAGATAATGTTCTTACACCATTTGATCCCCATAATCTAATAAACATTTCGTATGAATATTTACAACAAAGAAATTAAATCATGTTTTGAATGCGAATCTGAAATGCATGATTTCGATGAGAAGTCATGTTTTGATGGAGAGATGTATATTATGGGTTAAATATTTGCAAAATCTGTGTATCTACCCCGCACCAAGATTTGTCTGTCACTTTCCACACGTCATAAATACCCCAAACCTCTCTAATGCCACAATCTTATCTTATGACACGTGATTTTGAAGTTCAAAACACAGCAACAATGGTCCCAAAATACCAGTAAAGTCATGGGTGAATATTAAAATTTCTACAAACACAAAACCCATCTTGTCCACACACAAAAAATCTACATATTGCAAATAACCCAAAACCTGCTCAAAAGCCCATTTCGTCCACGAAATTTTCTAAATGTTGCGAAAGCCCCTAAAACCGGAAGTGCTACGGGTTATACACATTTCGAATTGAGGGGGTTTCTGACCTGCAGATTGGTTTGCTGCAGAAGGATCCCCCTCAAAGCGTTGCATCATGACGTCAGAAAACGCACGAGGGGAAAACCCTACAATTTTAAAATTAAAGACTTTATATTTAACGCTCGGAGGGATTTAAAGCTCTCAAACACAAGCCCATTCCCCATCCACATGGTCAAATCAGTCGGAAATAGTTCTTAGTCCCCTAAACATATTTATAAACTTATATATAATTTGCATTAAAAGTAAGTTCAATAATGACAATTTAATATTTATATCATTTTCCATTTCCACTAACACACTTTTATGCCAAATAACAAAATATCGCACAATTTTCAAGTGTAAACTAACGCCGATAAACATATTTAATGTTTCGAAACACAGTTCTCTCGAGCGATTTATCTGTATTTTTATATCACCTCCGATAATATTACACACCAACAAGAGAATCAAGAAAAGAAATTACTTGTATGACAAGATTTTATCGCGGAGTTTCTACCATGAAAAACGTACAATAATGCTACAACATAATCTTATCTGTCAATTTATTTCTGATTTAAGATAAATCTTTCCGATAAGATTGTGCAGAAAGTTTTATTGAGAAAAGTCGAAAACTATTGCGAGCGTGGTGTTAACTCACGAACAGGCGATGCTTGGCGTTGTTAGCCAGCAATACTAGATACTGTAGATATGTGCATATTTCAGTATTCAAGGGGAAACCTTCAAGCTGTACACGCACAGCTGTTACACAGAATATTCATACAGTTCAAAACAATCAATTATATAATAATGTCACTGTTTAACGACTTACCGAAAGAAAAAAGCACTGATTAACTTATTTTTTTTTAGATAGCATTCATCAAGATTATACGGATAAATTTAAATATTTACTAATGCCAAATACAAAACATTCTAATATAGCACATATTCTCGTTTAATTACGCGCCGAACATCGCAAAACATATTACTTTCCGCTATTTTCCGGACCGTCGAAACTCTAAGCGACCCATTGGGACCCCTGACACGGAGGGCTACCGTAATTCTGCCAAGTCCAAGTTTCATGAGAACCGATTACCCATCAATTCGAAGACAGAATGGTGGCTGCAGTTTAATCAAAGACATGCCCGTACAATGCTGTCTGTGCAGTTGAAGAAAAACGGTTGCATGCATCGTTCAATTTTATTCCGCATGTATAGTTTTGCAGTTAAATGCTCGGAATATTTTAGAGGCTCTTTGAAGAATCTCGGTCATATTGTTTTATATGTTTGTTGTTTTAAATAACAAATGTTGAGTATTTAATTAAAAAATTGTTTTTACATTAACCAATGCGTACGAATCTTTTAAAATATGATGATCTGATTTGTTTTTCTTTGTTTTCATTCATTTTTGACAGAAATTGACGCTTCTCAAGAACTCTACCAAAATGGAAGGAAAACCCAAGCTATGTAGGTAAATTTTATTATCCTTTTGGTTATAACTGCCGCCAAAACTGCTTGCGCCTACAACAAAGTCTTAACATAAAAAATGTTTTAAGTCATGAAAGGAAACGCAAACTGTTAGACTTAATCCGCGCCACCGCCATATGCGACTTTAACTTGCATCGGAGTGTCCACAATAGGCAGATAATCCGCGCTAAGCCGGCGGGCGCGAGTCTGAAGCGCCCCGCTGCGGCCGCTAGAGGGCTTGACCCAAGTTGGCTCATAATTGGCGATAATAAGGGATAAGTACCATCTCTGCATATGTCATGATTTCTTAATTCGATTTGTATTGTATACTTCACTTGACACGTTCGTAAACATCGTGTGTGAAATCATGGCACTCGATCGACTGATTTACTCAGCTACGTTAAAGATAAAGGTGATAATAATACATAAATAATGAAGTAAAATTAAACATTACGTGTTTTTTTTTCGTTTTTTTTTAAATAATTTAAACCTAATGATTTAATCGAATATTTTTCTCAAACAACGTAAATATATTAATATATATATATATATATATATATATATATATATATATATATATATATATGACATTTAAACGACGTTAACATACATATTTATTTCGGCTAAATATACTTAAATGTATTGACAAAAGAACTTTTAATTCATAGCTGTGTTTGTATCGGCATACAAGACCTATACAGATATAAAGAATTGCATTCTACAGTTTATTCATTAAAAGTGAATTTTCCCTCTGACTGATACCATCAAAGTCAACTTGAGGTTAGTTTGATTATCATACAATACTGTAACAGACGGATAGTATAGCCCTCATTTACAAAGTATTTCACATTTCGCTTTGAATGTAAATTGTCGAGAACATCGATTAATTCACTGATAAAAACAATTGACTTCTTTTCTTGATCAATTGTATGCCATTTTCAAAGATGTAAAGACATGAAAATCAATATTAAGGGAGCCAGTATCGTCTTTAACTTCATTTCAACTCAAGGAGAAAACTGTGTCAACATAGAAGAAAACATAATTAACGTGCATGCAAGTTATAAACAACAAAACTTCCATCTGTGACGGGAAACTGAATGCTTGATATTTGATGCCCGCTAGAAACCGTTTTCCGATTGATGCAAAGTAAACAATTAATGTTAAAACGTAATAACTTATGCGTAAACTGTGTTTTCCGCAATCATTAGTTCTATTATGTTCGAAATATTAGCAGCTGGTTGAAATAAGTGTCTAAATAATTGTACGTTCAATAATGCTATATAAGAAAGACCTGGAAAAAACGTAATATAAACAGCTGCTGTTGTTTTGGAATAATAATAATAATAATTATTATTATTATTATTATTATTATTATTATTATTATTATAATTATCAAATAATAGTAATAAGAAGAAGAGCAAAATAATAATAATAATAATAATAATAATAATAATAATAATAATAATAGTATCAATTATAACAATCTAATATAGTAATTTATGATGAAATGAATTAAAGGTACAATTAAAACACCAATATAAGGTATCGGACATATTAAGATTGAATCTGTAAGAAAATGTTTTTTCTAAAACAGCGCAAAAATGCAAAAACGAAATCTAGTATTTTAAAACGAAAACACCAATATAAGGTATCGGACTTATCAAGATTAAATCTGTAAGTAAATGTTTTTTCTGAAACAGCACAAAAATACCAAAACGAGTCTACATGTCTGTGGTATATTTTTGACGTTTTGTCCCTCCTTTAAAAAGCATTGTGGTCCCTTAAAGATCAAACAAACATTTCTGGGTCGCAATGACTGATCTGTGAAAGCAAGAACAGTAAATAAGCTCGTTCCCAAACAATATTGACACAACAGCTTTAAAAGTTAATAATGGACATTATAATTAATATATCGATTAGCGTCCGAATACTGTACTAGCGTACCACAACGATTAACTCAACCGTTTGTATTTTGAAAGAATTATATAGACAGAAAGTTTCGCCGCGTGTCTGTCCTTCATTTAGTTAAGAGATACATGTAAATGACATGAGTATTGCTTTAACAAATTCAAGCTGAGAACAAAGGATATAGGCAAGGATTGTTCATTAATTGTTTCACACTTACAATTTAATTATTTATGGTGTATTTTTAAATTGGATATGTACAGATAACGCATGCAGAATGAAACAAAGAAATTCATATCCTGGTATAATGAAAATAATTGAAATCTTAAGTGAGCAATATTTCGAACGTCATCCAGTATTTCGGACACCGACACCATTTGACAAACACTTGGCCCTTAATTGCCAAAACGAGGTTACACATGTAAAGATGTGCCACGATGCAATTGAGATGATAGACCAGTAGTTTAGACAGCTCGGAAACTGTCAGGCATCTGTCCACTTAAAAGTCGGAAATCGAACTGAAGTGTATTTAGGCCTTTCTTCTTGAGAGTACCTAATATTGTTTCAAGGACGCACGCATCTTTGCAAACGTACCGGTAATCCGGACAGTATGCGCCCGTCCATGTCTCGCGGATAAAGAAGAACGTATAGCTAAACATTGACTTGAAATTTTTAACTTGTAAAGCCGATTTCACTTTAAAACGAGCATACCTAAAACGAATTCACGACCGCAAAATGTAATGATGGAGTTCAACATTGGCAAGAGAAGAATCATGCACGTGATGTTATTTTGTAATGAACTCAGGCTCAAAGAAAAAAATCTCTTTATATCGAATCTATAGCAAATTTCCTTGGCGTCAGAAAGTTATTTCCTTCCCGTGAGATTTTTAGGCAGTCGTACTTTCCCATTATGGTGGAAATGTAAAGAATTCGAAGACAAGGCATGCCCGAATGTCCAGTGCTAGATTTTCATGAAAAAAATCTCATTTGCGTCACGTCACGTTCTGAGATTTATCGCGAGAAGAGATCATTGTTAGCTGATTATAAAATTGTCAAGAACTTCTTATGGCATGATAATTAAGACGTGCTGAAAAGATGAACAATTAATTAACACAATTACCTGCGCTTGACCTCGATTTCTGTCGCGGGCGTGATGAGAGGGTGGGGGATGTTTTAAACATACTCGGGTGGTGGAACCCAAGCCCTGCACCGTAGTCACCGTATGAAGAGTACGTAGGTAACGGATGTGCAGAATGGCCGCTATTTGGGTGCATGAATGAAGACAGTCCATTATCCGTATCTTCCTTGATAGACTTTTCCGAATGTGTATAGTCCGAATTTCCTGCAGAGTTCGTGGCACTGTTATTTGTGTTGTTATTTACACTACTATTGTCCGGTGTGCCGTCCTTAGGGGGCGTAGGTGGGAAATTGAAACTCGACGAGGCGATAGATGAGGCTGGGTGTACGGACAGAGGCGTGGTTCCGCTGTGGCCCAGCGCCTGTTTGTTATCCCTGTAGAGTCCCCATCCAGTGTGCGCGGGAACCATGCTTTTTGTGTCAAGGGATGCCCAAGGATTCAGGGCGTGGTGAAAGTTTGGGCGGTAGAGGTTTCGACTGTCTGTAATGTACAAGGACAACAGAATGAACAAGCTGTCCATCTTCAGTAAGGTAATATATCAAACTTAGCATCTTAAGTATATGGTGTAGTTTTTTATCTTTTATACCCATGTTTGTATATGTAACAATAAGCGGGATAATTTTACTCTAGTGCGCCATGGGTAGTTTTTACAATGGCAACACATGGCAATTGTAGTAGTGAATATATAAAGAAACAACCGTCTTTGTACATATGTTGTTCATTTCATAATTTTGGTTTTATTTGGATCGAGTTGAATTGAGTACGAAAGTCAAACGTCAATATACATGTTACTGATTGATGTGTCCAATACGTACTCAGAAGCATCGTCTCTGTATATTAATATTGGTTTACAAACACACTATTCATCTTCGAAATAGCAAATCAGTGGGACAGTGCAGCCATAGTGCTCAGATTTCGAATAATTTGCACCAATTGCCATTAAGACCCACTGAGATTAAAAACAGTCGCGAAAACATGTTATACATAGACCTGGTATGTGATAGGCCGAGTCTTATTTCGTAGCTTCGGGTAGCAAGAAAAATGAAAGGCTTTAATAAACACACTGTGTCTTATACGTAACCAAGTGCATTATTTATTCGTGTTATTTTTAATTCAATCGTTTGGCGCTGGTTTAACATGATAATTGATGAGTGAATATCACACCGAAACAGGGTAAAATTCGAGTCATATAAAAGTTAATTTATCCGAACTCAGGTATTTTGAATCTCTATTCAAATGCTATTACACCTCGGGAAAAAATAAAGCTACACACCAAAGCCATGAAGCATATTTTTGTAGGTAAACGAGTGAAGTTTTACGAACGTATTTTAATAATTACGAAAATACCACTTAAATAAATCATCTTGTAAAAATTGTATTCGCTGTGTGCAGTTTTAAACGTTCTATAATTGTTAATTCACTTGTGCATCTCTGCATCTTTAATTATATATCTTTATAAATGTTTTCTCTAGAAAACACACGAAAAATGAACACCAAGTCAAGTGCTCTACAAACCGTTCTGTAATTCCTAAGTTTTGAATGGGAAGTTTGAAAGGCTTCAGTAACAGACAAATTTCGTCAATGCTCCGGAAAATTACCGTAAATTACCCGTGCAGACTACTTTTCCTAAAATTGAGGCAAATTGCGGGTCTATTGGATTAATAGAGCACTAATTGGGCACAGCGCTTAAATGTTGATATACCAGAAGCTCTGTTTGCAGAAACAGTCCTCAGCTTTATTCCAGTGTACCTTTCCCTCTGCGAGTTATGTGTGAAAATTCTAACCTAGGTTCCCACTAGCGATTCTTTGGGATGAAACTGATACCGCGGTATTTATTCGTAGACATAGTAAACATTCCCCTCGAAGAGCATTTTTCACTGGATCTAAGACGATAAATGTATCGAGCCATGTGGTCTAAAGTTTGTTACGTATCTCTTTCAGTGCTGGAACCGAATTTTGAAGGCCTTTGCAAACAGTTTGGATCCAGATGAGACGCCACAAAACGTGGCGTCTCATCAGGATCCAAACTGTTTGCTATTCTGATAGTATTCTTTGATGAAGAAAATGCTAATTTTAGAAATTCAGCAGACGACATTTTAGCAGACGACAAATTTCCCAGCATGCAAAGGGGTATACATGCAGTCTGAATCGTCGTGGTCGGTGATGCTTAGAAAAAAAACATGTATGGAACTTTTTCCTAAGCCGACTTTTATTTAAAATGCAATGCAGTGTTACCTATGTGTTTTGTCCATTGCAAGAACATCGGACTGTAGCTATATATTTGCAAGTTTTCATAAAGATATATATGAAGTTCATTACACACAAACTACTGAAAATATGTAATTATTACAACGCTAGATAGGACAAAATATGTGTCCCTTAAACCAGAAGAACATATTTTAAATGTGATCCTCGGAACACTTCGGTCGGGTATGGGATAGCTGTTGCTGGCTAGCCAATATTTCGTTCCGCCAGTTTGTCGGAGGCAAAAATAAATTGAAAACAGGCACCGCGAATTATTTTGAAACCGAACACGCGAGAAAGCATTTGTTCCTTGAATATTGTTCTCGGTTGTTACTGATTAGCTTGGATGTTTTAATAACGGGTGTCTTCTTTAACAGGAAAAATACAACAGGAAATGAGACATCCAAACAATTAGGGTCACTCCGCTATGTATAGCAATTTTTGTGCGCTTACAAAAAGTTTACCGCGGATTACTTTAACGTAAGGGTGGGGTAAACAAACAGTTATCTTTAAAATATAGTAGCTCAAGTATTGTGCAAAAAGTGTGCTGCTGTTGCTGCTTCTGCTGCTGCTGCTGATGATGAAGAAGAAGAAAATGATGATGATGATGATGATGATGATGATGATGATGATGATGATGATTATGATGATGATGATGGTGGTGGTGGTGGTGGCGTTGTTGGTGGTGGTGGTGGTTTAAGGAAAGGGAAAACGCGTAAATGATAGTTAACGTTTCTGCGATGTTATTGTATTGCTATTATTTCTACCCGTTTCTTTCCCTGCGTACAAACTAAATCCAACACTACACTTAAATAAACCCAAGATGTCGCCAAGAACGGATATGCATTTAGTAGTATTCTGGTGTAAATTTTCATGGAAACAAAAGAAGCATGTCTCTAATTACACGTGGAAAAGTATTGAACATTCATAAATCATAAATTAATGTTCACAGAAGGACTACAAGCCAGGAGGAAATGATATTTATTTGAATAATTGCTTGTACCATAACGTTCTTAATTTTGCCGTTAAATCATGCGTAACGGGAAAGAAAATAATTTATGGGTTAAGGAATAATTTGCCATGGGTCGCCCCATAAAAGAACGTATTAGTTCAGCCGAGTTTTACACAAAAACTAGCGAGGCTGTCGACTCCCGAGTCAGTTTTACTGCAATATTACAATAGTGCACACGGCGTAAACATTCAATGTCATAACGCATCGAAAGAAAGTTATTAGTTATTTGTTGATAGTTATTAGTTTTGCATATTTTCCGTATCAATTGTTTACTAGGCCATGTTTAGTTTTTATTTTGGGAAAAGTGTCTACCCGTCGAGGTCGGTGGAATGTTTGTATAAACAAAACGGTGTCAGCGCTGTGGACTTATTGCAATTAAAGTTTGAACAATTGTCAAACAGTAGATGTTTCATAAACAAAAATGCATGATCGGCTTTACAGGACGCATAGTAACATTCCGTTGAAATATTAGTCCCTCTGCGAATATTTCTTGGACAAGAATAATGTACATGGTGGGTTGTAAACATATAAAATGCTGATTTTTACGGATATGTGTAAGTTTGAAAAATTAAGCAAATAATTGGAAAAACATGGCGTGCCTGAACAAGTTTTCTTTAATTTTAGTTGCAAAGAAACATTGATAATGATTATATCGTGTTTCAATATTTTGTACATTCAGTGCAATGCAAATTAAGTATTATCTTCATAAAATAAAAAACAATAGTTTTTTGCTTTTGTTTTATAGCCAACTCTAAGCAAAAAAAAGAGAAAAGATATTTAGATAGTGTTCATTATTCTTAGCAGACGTTACAAAAGTAACTGTTATTTTATAATATTGGTTTAATGTGGTTGTGAATGATGTGCTACAATATGCACAAATTGAGCTAGCAGAGTGAGCGCTTTTTGACTTATTGTTACATACACCGCCGCGTAATATAGACATACCAAATTTCAAGTAATTTAAGTAGCGACGAACAATTACGCGCTGGATATGCAACAATATGACAGACACTTCGTCGCCTTGAGTCCACTTACACAGTTTACACAGTTGCTGAACCAGTACTTTGTCATCCTCGAATATAAGTGGATAAAACTAAAGGAAACATAATTCCCAAAATATGCTCGTCTTTATGAAGTAAAATCAACGAATAGAGAACTATAACAGCGCGAGCATATGTGAAACTTGATCTTTTCGAGTACACTCAGTGATTTTGATTTTTTTCTTTTGATATCTCTGATTTTGTAAAAACATCTTTTAATATGTCCCTTGAAATGGACACCCGATGCCCAACGTGTTGAAAGGATATTGATTAATATGTCATTCCTTGTTATTTTATGTTTCGAAACGTTGTTCTCTTTGAATAACGACTATAAATCTCTCTTTTATTAAATTCTTTTGATTTTAGCTGCATGGGTTTGCCTAAATTGCTTTTATATAAGCAAAATGTGGACCAATATTCAACAAAAGTCCGTATTTGTAAATGGATGTAACAGGTAATCAGGTCTTAGTTATAATTTTTCAGAACTGTTAAAGGACATATAAATTATATTTATACCGTGAAGACAAAAAAAATTAGTAATAATAATAATACAGTTGCTAGTCTATATGTAACAGTATATTTTTCAAATTAATTTTCCTTCATAAAGCATATTAAAAGAGTACTAATTCTAATTTATTATTATTATTATTATTATTATTATTATTATTATATACAGTGTTTATTTAGGTATTGTAAGTATAACCCTCTGCAAATATCTCAATCAACGAAATTTTCAAAATGATAAAATTATCAAAACAAGAAGATGCTATGAGACTTGAACAACTTACCATGTGAGGCACCGCCATAGCCCATCGCCCGTGAGTTGGAGTAGTAGTTGTGTGCCGCCCTGTGGGACCCGGCCCCGTCGAAACCCCCTGGCATGGTAAACAGGTCCATTGGGTCCTCTGAGGGGAAGCCCACGGGTCCTTCATATCCAGAAGCCATTCGGGACGCATCCGGTCGGGTCAACCATGCCGGAGTATGCTGTTGGTCTGCTGTTGCGATTTCCATATTAACTGTTAATGTTTTTTTTTATAAAAAAAAAACTATTTAAATTTGTCACAAAGATTTAGGCCAATGTCACCACTATTTGAAATAGTGTTTAAGCTTCACACCGGAACTTTAATTTATACTTCCCAAGTACACGAAAATTTGTTCAGTTTTACGATTGTGTGAAACATGACCAAGAATTATAGCACTATCCTTGCACAATATACACGTGTTGTTGCAATAAAAAATAAATAATATTTGGAAACAAATGTTATAATTGTTCAACGTCTATATTTGGAATTCAAATTCACTGTCCGGTGGAACACAGTGTTACAAAGCCAAGTTCTATCCACACGCCACCACACTAGACTTGTTCCTAATTGGAAATGACCTTTGAAGACACCGATGTCTTTGAATATCTGCAAATAAAACAATACAAGCATTTAATAATTCGTATATAATTGCGTATCTCTACCATCAACAATAACTATTGTTACCAAATGTGAATGTCTCAATACATCAGATTATTATCTATGTATACCCCCGTATTACTTTACAAAGCCCTTTTGCAAACGATAAATATATATTTTGCAAAATAGTGTTATTAAACAACAGATCAAATATTATTTTATATTGAATTATTCGAAAAGCAAGTTTAAAATCCCGTACACAATTTTGCCATCACTGTGTATAATAATTCACATATGTGCCACCCTGTAAAATCAGATTACATGTTTATCTAGATCGTAGAAGTACTATATCTGTATCCGATCTTTTAAACGATACTAAAAGCGAACGGCTTTTTTCCTTCCATGTTTATCGACGAAAACACCTTTACACCAATGCTCAGTCAGTTATGATTCAACAGGCGATAAGACAGAAAGTTTAAAAGCATACGTACATCTTTGCGCAATAGCTCGCAAAACGCTTTCACGTGCTTAAACAAAGCATCTTGATAATTGTTCCGTTGATCGTCCCGAAATGCACCGTATCCGCAATTAGTGTAAGTTTTAATATTCACTCCCAACACTTTGATCAGAGCGAAGCAATTTTATGCAGTTCGGAAAGCTTCTTATAGAAACTCGTTGCATGTGTCATCAACTTAGCAAAGATATGAAATCGTTCCTTCGATTTGCTTATGGCTCGACTGATATACTGTTTATGACCCAAAACAACAAATGTATATTTGTTTCAATTGAGTATTCGAATGCCGTCATTGCTAGCTCGAAGAGCTTTTCAATTCGGGACGGCTCTGCAAATTTCGACCAATCGGAATACAAGCGGGATGCACCGATTGGAGATTACGATCTAGTACACGCCCACTGAAAACTATGGTATCGATGTGTGTTCTCAATGCATAGCCCGGCCGCGGCGAAGTGTATGGGAAAATAGCTCGCAATGGGCGCGTATTGATCTCAGAGATAATATTACTTAAATCTGAGTGGGCCATGGGCGGGGCTAAGTGGTAGATGATAACTATTCGTCGGATAGGACTATCTCCGGGCGGACTACTGTTTTGAAATTGACTGGTTCGTTTTGACAAATTTTCGAAGGAAATATAGTTTACCCCGAAAAAATGCTTGCGTTGATTGTTACTTGGGATATATATATTTTTTAAACAAGAAAATTTGTGTTTGTATTGTTTTTTTATATTGTTCATCGCGATGTCGCTAAATTCGGGTAAAATGAAGCAAAATACACAAAGATGAAACTCAATGAAGAGAGTTGCTTAAATATGTCTGGTATGGTCCTAAAAAATATCCCGTTTCTGCCTGCAAAATGCATGTTCTTCCTAATCTTGATTAAAAATGTATTTTGATTGTCAGTAAACATGAAAACAATGAAAACATCTATGCTATGAACATAAGTTGCAAGTAAAATGTATCGTTGTCGAAAATATTATCCACAAATCTCTCATTTAAATGATACTAGTTAATATAAGGAATAACAATTGTATGTGATTTTGCGTATAAAAAATACAGAGTAAATGCTGGATCGTTATGAATATTTATGCATGTATAATTTGTAATGTATTTTGAAGTTTTATTTTCCGTTTGCTTGATAAAGTTGCACTGATAAATTATATTTTTTAATATGTTTATTTTCATTATTATACTACTGCTACAATCCTGTCGATTATAACCACATCAATGTTACTTTGTAGCTTACTCATGTTTAATGCGTTTAAATAAGTGTCAGTCACGTTCGCCGATATATATCAAGTTGTAAACGTAGAATGTGTTATCTTACCCCAAAACTCAAAAGATGCCATCTTTAGTACTTTTTGCGTGGAACAAACTTATCTGATTGATACCGAATAGAAAATACAGGAGATACGATGCTTAATTAGGGTATATCTGGCGATCGTTAACAACTATCTCTGAATTAGATAACACTCTAGTAGATCTATCACACACGCGTATCGTTTTGAACAAATTACGGAATTAATTTGTCATCAAATAAAGACAGCCATCAGTAAAGGAGTGAAAATTGTGAAATTTTGACACGCGTCCTGCTAAGTCTGGCTTTGACTTACCAAAGGTCCGGTAGCGATTTTAAAAGCTCGTGATAATAGGCGCGCGCCGATGTGTTAATGTTCGGTAGCGTTTTCAGATAATCGATGTCAACGTCTTGACCATTCGGGAAGGGTCAACGACGCAATTATTGTAAAAATAATGACTTTCTTTTATCTCCGACCTCAATTATCATTAGTAGATTTACAGTTCTCTAATAACGCGGCATCAGAATTCGCCACGTCTACGAATTAGGACAAATCAAAGATCCAACGATGAGTAAAAGAAAAGGGCCAAAAACACCAAACGCATCAGCACCAACGATCTTACTACTACTGCCAGAGAAATTTACTCCTTGCATGTAAACGTTTGTTCGTCGATGAAGCGAGTTAACATAATCAACCTCCTTCTCATCATTAAGAGCAGCAGCAGCATCGCAGCAACATTTACTGTTAATACGTTTACTACTGCTGATGCTACTAAAGCTGGTATTGATGATGATGATGATGATGATGATGATGATGATGATGATGATGATGATGATGATGATGATGATGATGATGATGATGATGATGATGATGATGATGATGACGACGATGATGATGATGATGATGATGATGATGATGATGATGATGATGATGATGATGATGATGATGATGATGATGATGATGATGATGATGATGATGATGACGATGATGATGATGATGATGACGATGATGATAATTTTGTTCGCAATTAAAATCCATCTTACAAAGATCTTATGATTAAAGTACTGGTTTCAAACCTGTAATAATTACGAATGTTACTTTAAAAAAAACACGTTGCAATACGTTATCCATTATTTTCATCCGTTTGGTTGAACACATCAAATATAATCCGTGTTTGGAAATTAATCACTGATATGTTTTAAACTACTAGGTTAATGAATGTAACGAGAATTTTATCTCCTCTTAATTAAATAATTCTACAAATATCGTAATTCCAACTTAAGCAATGATGTACGCGTTGGTTAGTAATAATGTAAGGGTAGTTTAAGCGGGAAAATACACATTACGCCACAAACATTTAATGAGAGAAAGATATTTTACAAATATGTCACGAATGCTTTTGTTTTTGGAGAGCATGTAGAGAACATGCTATTGTTAAATCCCAAGCGGGTAAAGTGGAACATGAGAACTGTGTGTCTCAAATTTTGTGAGGATCGCTCCTCCCGAGAAAGAGCGCCATTTCATGAGAACACCATGGGTAAAGGCAAAACTCTACAGAAAGTTCGAATAAATATTTAATAACTAGGCGCGATTGTTTTATTTGTTTCATTTGGACGTGTTTGATCAAATGGGTGGATGCAGAAGATTTATTTAAATAAAATAATATCAGTATGGACAAAAACTGCCTATATGTGAAACGCTAACATTTTCTGCACATTTCTACATCGAAAACCGACGTACTTTGTACGTATATACGGCTCTAAAACGGTTACGTCGCATATGCACGTCATCGCATTTAGGTAAGCAAGCTCGCTTTTGCGATTCAAATACGGGGCCGTCACGTTTATGCGGCAACGCGAGCGCATGATAGTGTGCAAGTGTGCGACAAAACTGTTTTTGTGATGCATATACAGAACAAACAGTAACTATCAGCTGCTGCTGCTACTGCTGCTGAAACTGATGATTATGATGTATATGGGGTTTGCGTCGACTTACAAATGCTCATTAAACTGCACGTCCGATTCATTACATTAATTTTTGTTCCCACGTAAGTGTTAACCAATGCTCACATTGGGCAAACTACGGATACGTATGGCCGTAAAAAACACACCAACTTCCTCGTTTTCCCATAAAGTCTTATTAAGTAATTAGCCCTATCCTCCAAGAAACAAGTGCGAATATTCTTAAATGATGATTTATGGGCGGACTGTTATATTCATGAGAAAAAAGGAATGTCCTTTTAATTCCCGAGCCCCTTTTGCCGCTGGGTGTCGGCTTTTCGCAAAGTATTTAATGAATTACAATACATTATTATGGTCTTTGATATCGTGGAGAAAATAGCTTTGTTTGATACAATCATACAAGCAAATTATGACTTCTTAAGGCCTTGTCCGCATTTCGACATAAGATATTAAAAATAAATAAGTCAAGTAATAAGGGGGTATGGGAATTCGACGGTCTAGTTGTCCACTGGCTAGCGTAGCGAATTATTAGTCTATGGTATTTCTAATAACATAAGTATTTGAATAAAAGTAAATTCATACACCAACAATAATAAAGCCGGTTCTGTAATGTGGCAATATTAATAGTTTGTCGCATTGTAAAAATACATACATTATTACTACATAATTTATAAACTGGTTTACAAATATAAATTATTGACAATCCTTTTACATAACAAAAAAAAATCGACTACTATATTTTACGTTATTGTCAAACAATTTGCAAAGCGTACCTTCAAATAAAAAAGATCCAAATCTCTAAAATTCTTTTTATACTCAAGCATAAATACAACACTGTGGAATATCTAAATGTATATTTAAATCATCTGACCACCATACATACAACTCATATCTGTTGTATTGCCACATAAACAGTGAATGCAACGGCTCGATGACAAAGTGTTAACAGGTTAGTTACAACCATATTTGAGCGAAACTGTGTATGGTATGTATACGTACACGTTCAACTGTTCAAAAATGCACACGGCTAAATTCGATATTGGGACAGGAAATTTTGTACTGTCTACATGTTCGAATTACTTTCCGTACCCTATAATTGAAAATGCAAACTGAATTTTCAACTGCGAAATATACATCAAGGACAGAATGGCCGCATCAACGCTGTCCTCTTGGATCATCATCATCATCGTCGTCGTCGTCTTCATCATCATCATCATCATCATCATCATCATCATCATCATCATCATCATCATCATCATCATCATCATCATCATCATCATCATCATCATCATCATCATCATCATCATCATCATCATCACCACCATCATCATCATCAGCAGCAGCAGCAGCTGCCAGCAGCAGCATCAGCATCAGCATAATCATCATCATCATCATCATCATCATCATCATCATCATCATCATCATCATCATCATCATCATCATCATCATCATCATCATCATCATCATCATTATCATCATCATCATCTCATTATCTCATCATTTTCTTCTTCTTCACCATAAGCATTGCATCACTGCTTCTTAGCAACGTCATTCCCATCGTACTCATCATCATCAATATAAAGTAAGCTTTTTATCTCGCCATTCTTCTTTACATACAAACAAAACCATCACAATTTTGAAACTGCCGGAATTGCTATCATTCTCATTTCCTCATCGCTTTCATTTTCATCGCTCGGATTTTGGTGGGCAAACGTCAAATATTTAAGCATTGAACTTAAGTTACTCGCACGTGATGCACTTCATGCAATTAAACAATACGATCGTACATATATCTGAGGCATATAAATTTTGTAGTTTGAGTTTAAGAAAAAGAAAAAAGTATGCATTAAAACTTCGATAGAGAAACGGAACGAACTTTAACAATAGCAAAGAAGAATGCAACACAGTGCTTTAGTATGGAATATTTATCATTTGCATAAAAGCGACTTGAAAATACTAAGTACAACAACAGAACGCCGCTTCGAGATGGCCCCAATATCGGCCTGTTCAATCATCAAATATGAAGGCCGATCATCCTTCGATTTGCCCGCGTTAATGCATCGATAAGGGACAACATCTCGTGAATATTCATGCGGGGCGTTAGAGATAAGAGGTCCTCGTAAAAGCACTTAGAGAGCGCATATGTCCAAAAATAAATAAAACATTTTGCGCGAATTAATTGGAAGGAAAAAACACAGGGAACACGGAGTGTCATGTTCATTGGTTTAGAAAAAGAGTAAAACGCAGTCATTGGATTGTGTTGTAAGTTTCGGTTCTATTTAAAATTTAAAAACAAATACGCAACTGTTGCGCCGCTGTATATGTATGTTTTAGAGATCATACTAAGATGGTGAACGCTGTCCTTTTTATGTTTATTTTTTTTCAAATTCAAACATACAATTTTCGCTTTTCGTAAAGACAAAGCATCTACTAATATACATCAACTATGATTACAAAATACTACCTGTTTTATTTATCGTTAGACTTTCTTTATATACGATTGTTGAGAAGAGAGTGGTAATTATGTTAATGCTTGCATGAGAAAGGGTTTGCATGTGTTATATCTGAGAAAATAAAGAAAACACTAAACTCGTAGATGTGAATACTGGAAATCTTGTCGATGACGTCCATTGAAGTCGTTGGTATACGTGCACATTAATAAAGTCATTGCAATCGCAAACGCTCGTGGCTGGCAGCCATGTTGTCCGTCTGGAAATGTAATCATCGGGTTGATCAAACCGCACGCAGTCTGAATTTTCCATTGACAGGTACATATTATATATTAGCGAGTTATGACAGCAAGAATCTTATCTCATTTTCAATGTGTTAATTTCAAGAATTCGTAAGCGTTCCAAAAGTGACATGTTAATTTGAAAACTCACATTTTAATGCTAACAAACATTATGAGTATTTAATTATACCGAGTTCTATTAATAAAACTGTTTCCCTAAAGTGTTTCCTTGTTAAAATATGTGTTACAAGCAAATGATCAAGTACGATAGGATTTGAATAAAGGTTATTAGTTGTTTTTTAATGCTCATTTTCATATTCTTCCCTTAAACATTTTTTCGGGAGACCCCATGTCTAGAATCCGTCTTCAATTTCGGTGTTAAATAAAAGCAAAGTGGATGATGCATATACGCGATTATTTCACCCGGAAACATATTAAGAATCTATTCATTTTAACAGTGTCGTTTGCGCATTGTTCTTTTGCGATTTTGGTGTTTATGTGTATTTATTCAGACATTAATGATACGAATGTTGCTATACATTTTCAATAGTGCTTTTGAATTACCTACCTATTTATTTGAATGGTTTTTGTATGGATGATACCACATGGTTGATACACATAAATTTTCGAAATATTACTGATTTCATTTCGACAGGGTATCAGCAAACGCTTGTCCAGTTTCCACGGCCCAAATTTGTGAATTGGCGAATCGACTTTTAGTTTCCAGTTTACAATACCTAAGATAAAGGGCCGAGACCCGTGCCACATGCTCGAACCACTATGTGTACGGTATTTATCGCTAATTTCAGGTGATTTATAATTAGCAACAATTAGTCCATCATGGGTGTGACACCACTGTCAATTAAAAAACCAGGCTGCATTCATATCGAAAGCTATCGCTGAAGATGATCAGACGATAAGGAATAGTTCTCCATGTAAGAATCCGTTGACACTTGTAAACACTTATTGGTGTTTTATTACAGGCAAATAACTGTGTCTTGTCAATAGTTAAACCTTATATCAAGAATGTGTGAATGTGTTTTTGAATATTTTGATCTTATCATAAACAAATTGAAATAATGCTGATATGTTGAGTAATTTTGACTATATTCGATTATCGATGTGTTTTCTATAATTTGTTGTAAAAACTGATATGAGCTATACCGGATGACTACGTAAATAGTGTTCACTAAATAAAGTGCAAAGACGTTTTTGTGGGGATCACATAGGAATATAATAATTTGAAAAAAATGGACGCGAACACTCACTTGTATCTTAAATCAGTTAACGGTCGCTTAATACTCTCACCTCATTACAATCTTGTGAACGTCCAAAATAAGCCTGTGCAGTCCGCAGGTTTAAACAATTATAGAACATTTTTTTATAATTGAACTCAGTTATAATGCAGGTTGGCCGGGAGCTACACTGTCCGCCGCATATGGCATAAGATCCATTCCCGCATGAAGCGGCTCATGTAAATACAGTTCTGACAAATAAAATATGAAAAGTGCCTCACTTACCTGATCTACTTTGATATTTCCTTATCGCACAATACATTAGTCATAATTGCTAATTGTGTCAGCCATCTAAAGAAGTCACAGACTATAATCTTTGGCTCCTCATCTTTTTTGAGAGTGATAAATAAACGAGCCAACGATCATTAGCACCGCCTCGGTAGTATCGTTGTCTTCAAAAACATGTAGCATAACAAAAAGGGCAATATTTCAATAAACAATAATACAATACAATTCAGTCTACCCCTCAAGCAATTATCAAGCAATTATTTGAAATACAGGTTGTAAATGCTAGGTTGCGTTACAAAATAAATAGCATTGAAAACAGGAACAATGAAATTTTGAAATAACATTGTCATATTATTTCCTTATACTTGAAAATTGTATTTAGTAAAATTCTATCGATTAACAACAGCATACATATTTCCGGGTGTATAAGCCTATTACATAAAATAATATGTTCCTTTATAACAAATATCTAAGTGTAGTCACAGTAGACTCCCATTAATCAAAAGGGTGTACACGGAGGCACGAGTAAATAATAGTTTGAATTGACAACGCTGAAACCATGTTAATATACAAAAAACAAGGTATTGAATAAACAAACATTTCTGCCAAATGTTGACTAAATTATTCTTAGCGTTTTTATATGTCGCCTCCACCAACAGAATTAGCAGAACAGGAAGATTTTAATAAATTACAAAATGAGAATGCTCGGCCGAAAACTATTTCGGGTTCGAACCAGAAAGACGGAAACATATTAATATCCTTAAAGCAACACTTTGCCTCTAACCTTGAAATGAAATACATGTTAATCAATACATATAGATAAAATTTGAAAGTGTGCAAATTTGTCATTTAATCTATAGCCAAGTTATCAAGCAATTTATTATTTTTCAAACGGTACCGCTTTGAAAACCGAAAGTAGAATTTCTAGACGTATACGTCCATTTCGACAAACACGATAATTTTTATTTTTTAAAGCGCAACAAGATGTATTTCCTCTTGTAACCACCAGATATATTCTAATTGGCATAGATAAAACATGTTTTCTAGACGTATACGTCCATTTCGACAAACGCGATAATTTTTATGATTTAAAGCGCAACAAAATGTATTTCTACCTTGTAACCACCAGATATATTCTAATTGGCATAGATAAAATATGTTTCTTATTTATACTTAAATTTACTATGCCAAACAAGTTGTGTGGTCTTAATATAAATCGCGTGTTAAAAAGTTCGTTTTCCTTCTGGTCAGAAATACAATTTTATAAAGACCTCTCGTGCTAACGGTGATGTTCTTAACGCCTCCTGTGATATTCGGTTATTTGTGACACAAAATTGCCGTATAATTTAATTTAAAAAGTCCCTTTGATAGAGAAAGGTTGCGTTTTGTCGAATTCTCAACGGCCATCTTGTAAGATGGAGTGTTTTGTTTTAAGTAATTTTAAGTTAAGTTTTCAATTTGAAAGAAACAAAGACAAAGTCATGCGCACTTGTAAGGTTGTTTAAAAAAAAGAAGTGACGCACAACAAAACATTATGGTAGATATGATGCTGGTTTCGCGCAGAGATTGGACTGGTTTCAACCACAGGTGGTTAGCGTGTGGCTATGATATTAATTAGTGAAAACATCATTTTGAATGATAAATAATCAAATTATAACAAAAAATTAAATTTTATGAAAAAAAAATTCACTTTCAAATATATATATAACAAGGTATGCAACTCAAAGTCACCCCAAAACGGGGTGCATCGCTTTGAACAGCCATATCTTCATCAATTGTGCAGCGATTTTCACGATCTCGGTCTTATTCAACGCAGAAATGAATGTCCTTTCTGGAAATGTATATGTATTGCACTATTTTTACAAATGCTGGGTCAACGTTTAAGAAATAACACGATACACAACTCGCGTGACCCAGTTGACAATGATCATGCAGTCTTTAAGACTGAAATCTTCACGGAGTAAAGGGCATCTTCCCTACAAAGTTCATGTACCTCGATACCATAATTCAATAAAACGGATGAAAAAACATTATTACCGTTCTTGTCGTTACATTATGCATCAAGACTAACTGTCCAGCGCCGTTTGAAACCTTTGTTTACATACATTTCAACTAACTGACATTTTAAAACAAACGAGTGACTTCATTGGTCCAATGCGGAGGTGTGTCTTTACAGCTGGAGATTTCATTCATAAAGACTGCATGATCATTGTCAACTGGGACATACGAGTTCCAGAAAGGAAATTCATTTCTGCGTTGAATAAGACCGAGATCGTGAAAATCGCTGCACAATTGATGAAGATATGGCTGTTCAAAGCGATGCACCTCGTTTTGAGTTGCATACCTTGTTATATATATATTTAATAGTGACTTTTTTTTGTTCAGAAAAGTTAATTTTTCGTTATAATATGATTATTTATCATTCAAAATGATGTTTTCACTAATTAATATCATAGCAACACGCTAACCACCTGTGGTTTAAACCGAAAATTTGAGTGCATATGCGCAGACATTTTACTTGTTTTCATATGAAACCAGAGATTTTACTTTTTTCGCACAAATGTGTGACAGGTACGGCAAAGAGATTTGACTGGTTCCGAGCATTGATTTGACAATGTCCGAAGTAATTTTACACTTAAGTCAATCTCTTAGGGTCCCATGATAAACGAACAATTTTCAAGGAATTGTTATAGCCTTCATGTTACAAAATTTGTTAAAAAATTGACTCACAAAAAGTAAACCATTATGCGTTTAAAAAAGGCTTTTCGTCTAAATGCAGAATTGTTCAGAAAACATGGTTTCGGGAGTGAAATTTCGATGACAGCCTAGTGTCTTAACAAACGCATTCAAAACGTTCATATTTAAACATGGTCTGCGATGAACTGCAAAAATCGTTGCAGACAAATATATGATACAGTAAATAATCACAAAAGGCTCGGTTGTTACCGCATACAGATTTGAAAGGTTCTAAGAATAGTTTTTTTTCCGGTTCCGTGCAGAAATGTGACCAGATCTGACAATTTATTTGACTGGTTCTGAGCATATATTTGACAGGCTCCGGCTCGGTACAATGATTTGACTGGTTCTTAAAATAGATTCGACTGGATCATAGCTTCAAATTGACTGGTTCCGATCAAAGATATGATTTATCCTAGCAGACTTATGACTGCATACGAGCATAGCTGTTATCAATCCGCTGTAACACATATTGATGGTGATCGATTTAATTTTTTATTTTTTTGTTATTGGTACTAATGGATTCAACATTTTTTTGTATTTTCCTGTTGGAATTGTTTACTGTATATCCTTCAATAATGTTTGGAAATTGAAAGGACGTAAGTGTAAATATATTTCAATAAGCAATTGGCATCGGATGCAAAAGTTTTGAACTAAATATTTTGAAATGCAACATCATAGTGTTTCGTCTAGTTGCCGAATTAGCAATTTTAAAGCTAAAATTGAGAACAGAAATTTTCGCGAACGTCGTGACTTTTGATGTTTTCAAGTAAGCTTATTATTGTTAATTGTATGCCAAACATACGACACATGTTTACGTCTTGATCCATTTCCGATATATATTGTTGATCGCATCCTTGAAATAAATCAAACTAAACAGTGTTGTTATTAAAACATATACGTGATATTACTTATTCTAAAGAACGTTGCCTCCTACGAGTATATATCTAAGTACAATATACACAATGTACTTAGTTTTTGCTACTTCCGTTGACGTCAATTCAACAAGTTTAAGTGGGCAGCGTTAGTACAGCAATTCTAACTGTTGACGCGTCCATTTGTTAACTAGGTCAACGGATTTCGTAGATTCGCTAGCTTTTAAACACATCGCACGTGTTAATAGCATTATCGTCACATCGAACATTTCTTCGATGCAAAGTTATATCCAATATTACATGTTCATCAGCATAATCGTCAAATTTGAAATAAATCGCAATCCTTTTTTTGATATTACAATGAACAATTAGAAAGTCGTGATTTGTTTTTATTTAATAATATCCATATGAATGCTTGTTTTTATCATGGAATGGGAATAGAGCATAACAAAAACAACAATAATAATAATAATAATAATAATAATAATAATAATAATAATAATAATAATAATAATTATTATTATTATTATTATTATTATTATTATTATTATTATTATAATTATATCAACAACAACAACAATAATAATAATAATAATAATAATAATAATAATAATAATAATAAGAATAATAAGAATAATAATAATTATTATTATTATTATTATTATTATTATTATTATTATTATTATGTTTAAATATATTGAGTTTTATTGACGGTAAGTACATTAATTTTTCTGTTGTAAAACGAATTTCAGGGACATGTTTCCAATACTTTTAACAGGTTAAGCATAGGTTTTTGTACATGAATACAATTTTTTGTAGGTTCTCAAAACATATAAATCTCGTTACTGATGGTTTTGTTAATGACTCCGAACTCTAAGACTCAAAGACCATGAACGATTGTCCACGCCGTATCATGTTATACATCAAACAGTCGACAGGCCCATTCGACCATCCTTAATAAAATAAACAACAATTTTGTGAGTTTATCATCTTTCTAAGAAAAAGCAACATCGTGAGAAAGTCAGATTTAATAGTATGAAGAAACGAAAGTACGCTTCAACTTATAATTTTTAATCAGTAGACGAATCCATGTCAATTCTTTGTAACTTAACGTTTGTGACTTGTAAACCAGTGTTGGGTTTTTGTTTCGTTTCTTTCCGACGCTTAACTGCGGTTCTAGTTCATTTGGTATTTCTCGATGTCAGTCGAAACACCTGTTTGTAATGCAAAAACCGGGATCACCTAAACGCTTGACCAAAATGGCGACTCTTCTGCAGAAGACATTTTAGTTTTCATCGGAAACTGTTTTCCTCCAAGTGCTAGCTGTAAAGATTATTTAAGCCAGTGTCACAGAATCTGCGAATGTCAATCATAAAGCAATCGCAGCGAATGAGACATGTAGCATCAATTCGCTTGGCACGAAAGTCGGATGTTATCCATTGCGGCAATCCAGCGACTGCCTGGTGTGGTGTCCTGTTTTGCACGGTGGTTGAATAATTGTTAGCAAAAAGTTAGTATGTTAATAATTTAATTATTTACGCAACCTTAAGACTTAAAACTTAAAACGAGCTCTTTATTTTCTGGAGAACAAAATCATGCTTTCGATAATAATTTATAATTTAATTATTTTTGCAATCTATGGACGGAAGACTTATAGCAATCTTTCTTTTTCTTACGAAGAAATCAATTCTCTCGGGAAATAGTGATTTACTTCCGTCTAGTTTGTCCATCTCTTTTGATAAAAGTTTATTTTCACCTTTTTTGAAAGCTTCTAACGAATTAAACTTGCTACTACGTTAGCAATCAATTGTTAAGGAGTTTTATTTTTGTTTCGGACTAGACGGGCGTGCTATACGATCCCCATACTGCAAAGTTTAAACAATCTAGCGCGGCTGATAACCATCTTATATCACTCATAAAATGTCCTCCGTCTCCCATAATGTTCGCGGCTCGAAGGAAACTGAATATTTATTGTCAGCTTCGGCGCGGCTCTCAGATTTCTGTCGCATGGATATTTACATCAATTTCAAACCTGTCACGTGACCCTACGTTTCTCCACGCCCATTGGGTGAGCGTGAATTAAACGGCAATATAATAACAGCTTTTTGAAAATGATACTGGTCATTAGCAATGATATTAACCAGAATTGAATTGTGTATCAAATTGCATTACCATAATGGACCCATATTTTCATCCCTCACCGTTTTGACACCACGTTGTGAGAATCGAAAAGAGAGGAACGGTGTTCCTCAGAGAATTTTACGTTGTTAAAGTTGCTACTGTAGAAAAATGGCTCCCTGTAAGACTTCAGACTGTCGATTGACAAGATAGCAAAATGAATAATAGCGTTATGGTAAATTCAAAGATAATTTAATGTTAGATTACTAATATTCGATAAAAATCGATGGACACAAGACAGTATGATTAATTTTGGTTAGCATCGGGTCAATTATGGGATGTCATTTACCTTGGAAGTCGGCCATCGAACATTTAAACAGGAAACATGCAATACCACACAACCTATGAGTCTAAAAATTTGAATTTCAACAACTGTACATGTAAAAAAGGTCGGCTTTTATTAGATTTTTTTTATCAAATATTAATAAAAATTTATCACACAATGATTGGGAAAAAAGAAACGAAAAATTCTCGCCTGTGCGATGTGGTATTCCATATCCATGTACCTAAGCTTATTGCGTATCTTGTATACATTGTCATAGAAAACAACAGTATCTGTAACGGGCCCTGTGCACCCATGTGCAAACCGTGCGCTGGCGGAACAACAATTGTCCCATCTCAAAAAAGGATGATACTAGTACCAGTATTTTTCATTTTCTGAATATAAACACCTCTTAGGTAATAGAACCATATTATTATATAACGCTTTTTCTTTGCACTCATAATCATTACCGCCATGCCGTGAGAATGGTCGACAGAACTCACGATGAACATTTTTGCTATAATTGTGAAAATAGAAAATTTAATTGTTCTCCCACAATAGTATCAGCTTTACGTTACTCATATAATAAATCTTCAAACATTCGCACATGAGCGTCTTTTTGTTGAAGGGGTTAACTGGTGTACCCGCCAGATTCTTGCGAAATTCACACAGGAAAATATGGTAACTATCATAACTGCGTTCGATAACAATTTTGAGCATGTAATCCCTAGTATAAACTACATTCCATCATCTTACATTAGCAGCAACGGACCCACTTTGCCTCTATTGCCAAAGCGCCCCGACCGACACAAGGAATTCGCCATTATTGCTGCTTACATCGAAGTGTTCTTACGTGTATAATTAACAGGTCCGCCCCCCTGGCGTTAGAATTCTGTCGCAGACATTCTTGGTTGACAATTAAATAATTTGCGACATTCCAAACAAGAGGATTTTCCAACCACTTGTTCGTCGCTTTTCCTGAGATTTTATTTCCCGCCAAAATAGCGCAGTGTCAGCAGATTCTATCACATCGTGCGCGGATCTAAACGCGTTCGGATGGAACAGTTGTTATTGTAAGCATTATGAAGAACTATTCGCCAATAATCCTCTCTTTTTGTGAACAATACACATAAATTAAAAAAAACCCGGGTTACAACCGTTGCGCATCCCACTCCTTCCCCTTCCCCAAACGCGTGTCGTTAAATACTAGTATAGCAATTAGTAATAACCATATTATTAAAGCTGCATGTTGAGGAAGGACATTCTTTAAAGAATTTGTTACTTAAAGCAATACATACACAACCAGTGCCGAATTAGCAGCGCGGAACCAGTGCCGAATTAGCAGCGCGGAGGCTTATTGGCAGTGAAATGTTTTCGGGACCCACGCCCAGGACCCAAGTCGGCCACGTGCCTACTAGAACGCACATGCTCAGTCGACTTATTAACAGTTTAACCCATTTATGCCTAGTGGACTCCCCCATCCTTCTAAATTGGATCAATTTATTTTCAAAATTAGAGATGTCTAGTATATTTATTTCTATATTTAGAACAATTCTTACAGAAATTCCTTTAAGCAAAAAGCGTAGACCCAGATGAGACGCCGCATCATGCGGCGTCTCATCTGGGTTTACGCTGTTTGCAATGTCCTTTTTTCAGGACGCTAGGCACGAATGGGTTAAATTAGCCTACCTATGCCAAAGCTGGCAAGGCATAAAATGTGTCAATGTCCTTTGATAAGTATGCAACGTTATTATAATACCGCAGTGCAAATTTCTACTCCAGTCTGAGCCCCATAATGAACATCTTGAAAACGAAATAACCAGCAAACCAACAAGCGTTTAATTTCATTATAACATTGATATATAATAATTGGCATCGTCAAATCATAAAAATAGGCTAAGCAAGTAAATAAATTAGTTCGTAACAATCACACGGGGCCCCTTAAAGTTGCGGGACCCATAGGCACCACCACCGCCAACGCTACCGCCGCCGCTGCAACCCCCACTACCACCACTACTACTGCTACTAATAGTAGTACTAGAAGTACATGGTTGTAGTATGTTGTTTTTGTAAAAGTTTACTACTACTACTTGATAATCATAATACGAATACTGAGAAGAAAAGAATAAATTATGATTTGCAGAGAAATTTGATTACACTCTTTTCAAAGCAAAACATTAATTTTAAACATTAATTCAGTATATTACGTCAGACTCGCGGATGATAAATGCATGCAAATATACTTAAGTTTCACTAACACGATTTCCCGATAAGCCATTTCGTTGAAACGACTGATTCACGGTTCTGCCAAGGAATCAAAGAAGCAACAGACATGAAAACATCTTTGGAGACAACGCCCTGTGCCTAATGCAACTTTGAATATTGAAATATAGCAAGTCTAAACACGATGCATGGTTAGATTTCTAAGCCAGCGGATGGAGTGTACATTTTATTTCTTGAATTATTATTTTTTAAATAAGTATTGTTTAACCAATAAAGTCGGTTTCTTCTTGTGTCTTCTTTAACCAAACAAAAGAAAATACTTTGTGTACCGCTTTCTTTTATAACTTCACGAAACAAAGTGCAATCTTATATTTGACTGGTTCAAGGAATGGAGATTGTTACGTCACTAGCAAAGATGGCAAGTTTCACTGGTTGGTAAAATCCGTATTATTTTAAAGTTAAATAATCAAAGAAATACATAAACCAGTCCGTTATTTTTCTTTTAAACATTCCTAGTTTCTTTTTCATTTTTAACCAAAACGCATTTTAACACATTTTTTGGTGTCGGACACAAGGTCCGACAGTTTCGAGAATGATACCGACCCTCAGCAAATGTGATCGGAAATGTCCGAGGTCCGACTTATTTCGCATGGGTTGATACTACAAAAGAAGCTGAGGATATAACCAGACTATTTCAATTAACCATCTTCGGAGGGTGGGAAACCATCAAACCAATAAGACTTCTTGCAAGCCTCGCTTCACGTACCCGTATCCATGGAATGACAACGAACAAGTACCTCGTTGTACAATGCACGAGCAACTGCGGCCATTCTAAATGCACGACAATAACCACTTTGTAGACCTCGAATGAAAGAGTTTTGGTAACGTTGAAACAACGTCAATAAACAACAACGTATGTTATGTAACAGTATCCGACGAGAATGAGAATTAAAACGGAAAGTGTCACGATTTTCATAAAATGCACAGATGAAGCATCAATCATCTTCGGTAGATAAACACTGGAGCTCTTGTTCGAAAAAATGTAACAGTTGGGTGTTATTGCATGCACAGCGCAGACATCATCGCTGCTCTGCACGCATGCGCATTGGCGTTAGAATTTTTGAATTTAGACCCGTCATGATCTTTCGCGAGCGTTTTGTTCATTGTACTTACATGAATTGAAAGTGACTTTATTTGCGACTTGATGACATCATAGAGTAAACATTTAAGGCGTTATAAAAGGATTGTGGGCATTAATGCGAAATATCAGTTACATTTCAATGGATTTCAATGGAAACAGCAGAGTAGGTGAATGGCCAGGAAAAAACACCACACACACTGCAAAACACCGCCGCAAACACAGAACAGCACAGAACAGAACATTCCCATACCGCACTGTATATAAAAGAACGCTTTTACATTGAATTATATAGGGAAACTATTTAGTATATTGTGACCACAATGCACATAACAACACCGCACAGCTAACGACTGCACAATAGAACGCAGAAGAATACAGTACCGTCACATACTGATACATTACATTTATCTGTACGTCACCTGATAGTGACGTCACCAACATTTAACAGATACTCATGAGCCGTATAAATAATATTTACGCACTTGAATTTTCTCATACATCATTACTCGGATTTGTATGTGTATGTGTGTATTGGCACATAACATAACTTAATGGCATACTCTTCAGTTTCCAGTACGATAGGAAACTAAAATATTCAAAGTGACGGCAAAATCAACTTCTCATGCAAAAAGGTCAGTGTCAAATTAACGTCGCAAGCTATCCTACTATGTAGTAAACACGTTGTCACATGTTGTTACGTCTTTGTTTAATAATATTATACATGTTGTATATCCGTTTGCGGTTTTGCGTCACTTTTCCTCGCAAAGCCATGGACATGTCAGGAACATGCCAGTTTGTGTTTTGTTGCTGGTTAATAAAAAAAATCGCGACTTGTGAAAGAAATGTTCATCAACAACCCCAAAACATTTGTTCAAAAATGTATCCCAGCTTTCCTCTCTAATAACTCCACCAGATGGATCTTTCGTCGCAATATGGTGTCTATCAATACTTCACATGTTAATACCCGGAGCATATTACCTAACAAGTTATCGTGCTTAACAATCAACTATCAACCATCTGAATCAAAACGAGGCAAAATACCGTTAGTTTCATTTCTCAAGAGGAATCGGAATGCCACGACCATCATCGTTGATTTGTATTCGATAATATTTAATTTCGTTTAATTTAAAATCCTACACTGCCAATTAATCGGGTAATGGGTAAAACACGTTACGAAATTCTTACACCACACAGTGTTACGTTTTTGGGGATGTCTGCTGCTCGTATCTAAGTCAGGGTTCGATAGGCGTTGATTTCTGATCCTGAAATAGAAGACCATCAAACTGGATTTGAAATCTTCTGATGGATTGTTATCTGGGTTTGAATTCGTGTTAAACAGATTGATTCGTCCTTTGATTGTTTCGTACCTAGAGAAGTTGTTGCGAACCCTTGTCGTGAAATAACCACAAATGTTGTCTTGTTGATTAAGATGAAGGGTGCTTCAGAATTAAATATTAACGGAAATTGTTTACGGACACATTGAACAGGAAAAAAAACGAACATGTCAACAAGGCAGTTATAGCCTTTTACCGATGCGTGTTTTCATTAGATCAATTTGTATTCAATATGGAAGCAATGACGTTGTCCCGTCTCAAACAATGTCTTTATTTGTTATTATTCGTTCGACACCAATATTGAATTGTATGCAATCACTTAGTGCTTTTATTTAATAGTCAATTGCCAATAATGCTTGCTATTATTAAACAAGCTGCTCAATTTCCATGATTGACCTATGACCTTTAAGTGTGACCTTGACCTTAATGCAATGATCACTTGACTAGCGAGCCGTAAACCTTCTCATTATGGTGAACATTATTCTTAAATTACTTTAAAATTGCATCATCAGTAATGAAGTTTAAGAGTATAGGAAAACCCTGTTATGACCTAATTGGAAATATGATCATGACTTGTTAGCAAAGGAGACATGTCTTACTGGCGACACACCAATTCCTCACGGTTATATTTGTGGTAATAATTAACAGCATGCTGAATGATGAAGTTACAGACGGATTGTCACACGCACGCACACACATTCAATACTTGTTACAGGTGTATCGAGCCTACACAAGCGGGCTCTGCAGAAAGTAAACAGAACATGCTCTTTTAGACTTTATGCAATTAACTAAACACATTCTAGTGAACATTATTGAGCCGTTACGTAAGTGTCTGATGTTGCAAATCAGTGTGACCTGATTAACGCAGATAAATCGATTGCTTGTTTAACAACCTCTGTCAATTATGGACAAAGTCATTAAGAAAGCAATTAAGAAATGTCATCTACGCTCAAAAAGCTCGACTCCTACAAATCGCTAAACAGTTTACTTTGTTTCTCTTCATTTAGAAACGACGCATCGTTTCTACAAACGATTAGCGCCGGGGCGAACGTCCGGTGCTGCAATTGTAACTTGGAAATCCCTGGAACAAATGGGTTGCAAAAACACACAATGTCATCTCTATTTCCGGCCTCGCGCTCGCTGACTTCCGGTTGAAAATGCCAATCGCTTGTAAAATCCAATATGGCCGCCAAATTATCACGCCATCGGAATGCTGCAATATCATCAATCGCGGAATCGTCTTATCTTTGATAAGCAGGTCCTTAAATCAAGAATCGGTTGTGATCCGCCGTCTTATCAAGAAGGATTTCATCAGATGGAATCGATTTTGTATCTGCGGAAGATAGTGATGTGATTGAAAGTTGCCCGGAGTGTCGCGTGGAAAAGATATATTGAATTATAGCCGGTACAATATGCTTAGATTTTAATCAAGATTGCCCGCATCTCTATTGGTTTACCATGCGCAGATTGTAATAAATCTCCCGGTAAAAAAAAACGTGTAAATGGAAAGGATCGCTGGTCTAGAAATTAATAACCTGGCTAGTCTTAATTCCTGTATATGCAGCCACGTAATTGTTTAACTGACTTTTCGTCGCAAATCAAGACAATTTATACCTGTATGTGCCTTAAAACATTCAATGTAAACGCTTCCAAGTAAATTAATTAATTTAAAGATACGCCATTTATTTATTTACCGATAAAATCTACTAAACTGCATTTTACAAGCGATAAAAATGTTGATGTCATTCTTAATACTTAAACGACACGTCGTTTGTTTTCTATAGAAAGACATCAAGTTTGCGTTATCCTGAAATAATTATGGCAGAGAATTATATTTTGAAAAATATTTTTAGATTTTCGGGACAATTTAGAGTCAAGTGGACGTTCTTCAACGCGCTCTTTTTATTAGCCGTCGTTAGTTCATTTTTTTTTAATGAAATCGGAGCCAGATTGTCATCTGTTGGCTTAATTACGTCATACATACACGTTGTAGAAAGATGGATAAAACACTATAAATGCGTGTTATTAACAATCGTGCTTCGCATTCGTTATTTTATTATTTCACATCTAAACTCAATACCGGGCATTATTCGACAACAAACTCTGGTATAAAAATATTATTTGCAAAGCACATTATTGATAAACAATTAGATCAAAAACAGTTTCAAAAATTGAAGTAGTAGCAGTTGTGGTCGTGTGTTTTCTATGCATGGCTAATTTATTTTGGTGATATATTTTGACTAAGAAAACATAGCCGAGCTGTCAGTTAGTCAAACTTGAATTGCGGAGCTCGTGAGGATGATTTAATTTCTATTAAATTAACTTTTCTAGCACACGTGGAGCCTTACAATAATCGAGAGACTGCAGTTCAGTTTATAGGTAATTGAGGTCGTAATGCGCGAGGTCGTGGTAGTTTCAATATTCATGGCTTCGAAAATGTTGATGGAGGCGGAATTCATTCGATACCCCTAACAATGGCAAATAATTGTGAATAAATTTAATCTTAACACGACCCACAATCACGACTTTTCAACAAGATGCCGTGACGTTCACTGCAGCGCAAGTGCAGCAACGCATTCTTAATCATAATTTAATTGATTACAGATTATTTTCGTTTTAATTAAAGACACGTCACTTTGACGTAAAGTAGAAAAAAAACGGTGGCCTTTGTCACCAAGTTAACTCGCCCCCTAAGAAGTTGACACTGAAAGCTGTTTTGTCGTTGCAAGCTCCTCAATTACATAGATTTCTTAAGTTAAATGGCGATCATTTATGCAAGCGACGCATGCATTCAGAATATTCTAAGATCACATCAACATATAAATTTGGAAATAGACTCTCACGAAATAGGATAATTCATGCCGAACACGTGACTGGCACGTGACTTTAATCTTATTTCCGTAAGCCAATAGAAATATCGCTCAACACGATATTCAAATGTTTTGTTTAAGCCCTGAGTTCAAGTGATGTGTCTTTTGTGCTCTTTGCGGTAGTTAAATCGGCCGGAAAGCGTGGAAAAAAGGACAAAAGACGTTAAGGACCGAAAAGAAACATTGACAGAAAAATAATGACCGGAGATCGCGCGGGTCAAACTTTACACGTGCACCAAAAATAAACTGCACTCAGTGGTTGGCATGCGCATTTTTAACCAACTTAATTAAATTCTAACTTAACACAACACACAGTTAAACAGTTCTCTAAGTTCTCATACTTATGCAAGTAACTGCTAACTCTACTACGTGAACAGAGGTAGGGGAAAGGTCGTAGAAAGGATTTCAGGACCAAACCATACGCACGGTGCGGCCGGAACGGGTATTAAACAAACTGAGCAAGCTCGTTCTACCAACTGAGTTTACCGACCTGACTTACGGTGTGTGAGGAATAAGACTGTGTTGACTGTGAAGTTTAAGGCTAAGGTTTGTGAAGGATTACACTAAGCAATGTGTATATAATGAGAGTGTTTGAGGTGTGAAATAAATGTTGGGTGTGTGAAGAATAAGAATAAGTGTGGTTTCGAACTTAAGCGATAGTGAGGTGATGCTCCCATATTTCACATTATAGTGAAAACTATGGTCAATAAATATAAGCGACATTTCTTTGTTACCGATACATTCGAACCAATCTGGTGTAACATGTATCTTATGTATACTCCTTGAACGAGATTGCGTAGACTATCAATTGCATTAATTATCGAGCGAAGTTTTTTATTATACTAGGCATTTCAATTATATGACAACAACAAAAAGTACCTTTCTTTATATAAACTCTTCTCTGTGAATGCTTGATGCCCGAACACAACATACAAAAACGAAACAACCAATGAAATACTAAAACTTTAGAAATCGTTATTCCGGCGACGAGCAATTTCGGAAAGGGATGAAAAAACGACAAAATAAAACCCTCTCGGGAAGAGAACCTTTCCCATTTCCCCTCCACAAAACACATAAAAAGAACGTTTGGCAAATGCACAGTTTATCTTGCTAAATTGAACAGCGCTCTATCTTGATGCGATCGGCATCTCTGGTCGTTTTGGATTTGTTTTCAATATTCTGGCGGGGTCCAAGCGGGCTAATATTGCCATGGTTCTCTCCTAGTGTCGGGACGAAAATAGGAATGAATGCCGCCTATCTGTAGACTTCATCTGCCGGGCCTTGACACTTCTATCCTGATGGATAATTCGCGAAACGAGGGAACATCGAAAAAGCGCGTTAACCCATGGCTTTCCATTTCAATAACTCATCAATTTGATGCCAAACCATTTCGACATATATGACCAAAATTGCCAATATTTTGTTTTCGTTGCTAAAAATTATAACGTTACCGTTTCCCAAAAATCAGCCGAAACAATGTCAGTTAACATTTACCGATAATGAAGTAATTGATTCATGTTACAGAATAATTGCGAAAGCAGCACTTTCAGTCTCACTGACCACTGCTAGTATGTCCGGCATACCGTTATCAATTGAATCGCGTTCTTGTAAAACTGGGCTTAATGAATGTGCATTGTGACATCTTTAATAAGCCTGAACAGTCCGCATCGCTTTGGTATGTTCGTGTACAGGAAGTCTGTTTTTAGCGAAAATCTAGTTAAAGCGGAATGTGGCGTACTTGAAAAGCCTGTGCGGACTGCACAGGCTAATGAATCGGCACTTAGCTCACGTGCATTAAGCCCCGTTTTCACAAGTGCGAGGCTTATTCAATACATTGGGAAGTTCGATTTCTATTGCACGAAAAAATACCATGTTCCTTTACTATGAACAGTGAACAAGAATCTCAGTTGTAGAGACCAGTGTGGTGCCAACTTAAGCGTTTGTATCGTAATACGTACCACATTAATCCATAACCTAGTTCTAATCATAACGTCTAGAAAGGCAATTTGATTTACGTTAGTAACGCGAAGTTCCGGCAAAAGTCTCTCGATTAAGCGCTGTCTAAATGCGTATTGGTATTTCAGGTTCTTGCGAGTTGTCATCAATGGCTTTTTCAATTTTCAGATTTTAATGATTTGTTTCTTTTGACGGCCGCTTTTTGTCAACAGACAGGGGAGGCAACCGGTGCCGGGAATTTTGTTTAATAGGGAATCACGTGGAATCTGAACCGACTGATGGCGTTTTATCACTTTCGATTAGAGAAAGAGCGTATAACGGTAAATTACGCGATTATTATAAGCCCAGACAGGGTGGTTATCCGTATCAAAGAAATAATAAACTAGGAAGCGCAAACATAGCGAGTAAATCATGAAACATGGTCAGAAATCTTGACGTTTATCACAAAACAATAAACATTTCGTCATGACACGTAAATTACCGGTTTAAATTTCCGCCTTGCGATAGTTCTACATAAATCAAATCCAATATCCCTAAATCTCCGTTTTAATTGCGATGATCGTGTAAGTTACCTAATATATTTACTTAATATCTGCCCGCCAGTCAGCTTTGTTTCTATTAGGCTGTGCTTATCGGGGACTGTCGAGACGTTTAGACGGCCGTCGTGCGCGAGTGTTTACGTTATTACGAAAACATTCACCATAAATACGCGTCTATTTCAGAAATTAAATTCAACATTACAGTAAATAGACGTTCTAGTTTTGCGTTCTTGATGTTATATGTATCGTTAAGTAAACTTAAAAAAAAACGTGAATTACACTGTACAAGCAAATAAAAAAACATGACCCGTCTGTGTGCTTTATAATCTCTGATGGCAGTCCCAGACTACATATTAGGCAGAAAAGGAAAACCTCCTATGGGCTCCGCGACTTTTAAGGCCCCTTGAGACCGTGACGAACGCTTTTTTTACTTACTTATTTAGCCTTATCTAATGACTTGACAAAGCAAATTATTATCAATAGTATGTTCCGAATAAAGGCTTGACATTGTCTTACTTAGTGAAAATCATTTATCGTTTGTTCTGGTAGGCTAAGTTAAACGTATGCAATCGGCACTGGCGTTCTAGTAGGCATTAGGCCGACTTGGGTCCTGGGGCCTGGGGCCCAAAAACTTCGGCATATACTGTTTTTGTCACTGACAAGCGACATCCTTTAAGCGACTAATGTCAAAAGTATCGTCCCTGATTAGCCTGTGTGGATTGCATGGGCTAATCAGGGACGAAACTTTGCGCATTTGCATTAAGTCCAGTTTTCCAAGAATGCGGCTGAATTGAATCTAATACAATTAGAAGTATAGAGTGGACGTGTTCTGCGTTATAGTCAGCAGGGACCTGCACAAACTGTATGTTTATTCTCCTGGTGTAAATTATATAGTGCTAATGCTAACGTCGTTCGTTACGATGTTCTAGACGCTTTTGATTTGATCATGTTTTAGTTTGTTCGAAAACATTAAAAAGGCCATGTACGTGTAGAATTTAGCCAGTGTCAATGAAAACCACAGCCAATCCTGATAAGTTTTCGTTTGCAACCTAGTTTAAGCTATGGATACCAGAAAACTTTAGTTGACGATTTTGATAACGATGATGATGCGGTGATGATGAAGAAGAAGAAAAAGAAGAAGAATGTTAATATGGACGACAACAACCAATACGCGCCTTTTACGCGGACATAGTGCCATATGCGCGGAAGGTTTTGTAATTTTCCACGCACCAAATATTTTGCATGATCACAACGAGTCTCCGAGAGAAAAAAGCCGAGCGTTGGCAATTAATCATGGAGCAGAAAAACTGTGTGTGTTACAAACTGATAAGAAATCATTTTCATATCAAATCTTATCAAGATCTGAGCTCATGACGGCAGGCCGACCCCAGCATTTTATATCCTCCCCAAACCCTGTATTCCTGTATTCGTCAGTGGAAGTCCTGGAATAACATGTACCGAAATCTCCTGAAGATAAAACAGGGCGTCATACTGGCATTCTTGCGCTTATAAGTAATTTTGAGAGTTACTGAAAATATTAAGCGAATAATCTGAGTTGAGGCATATCAACTAATAGTACAAAATATGACAGCTAACAGCGCCAAACGTTTACACCAAGGGTCAGCGGTTTGAGCTCACGTGTTGATTACTTTTTTTGTTCTTTCTTTTACTGTATTTTTATACACTGGAACTCTTTAGTTTCGATTTTGTTTTGCATTTATCACTTTAAAGCATTTAACAAAAACAGCCAAATTATGTGAACATGACTCTTTAATACGTGGCACTATGTAACAAAATTATTCATAACATTTTCGTAGAATGCTTCACAAACTTTGCATTGAAGTACAACTACTGGTACTCCGCAATATTATCACCACATGGAACGGCAATACTACTATACTGTACACTTAACTACATTACACTATATTGCATTTATACATGAAATATATTGAATTATTCTATACATTACACCATACTACATTATACTTTTCCAAACTGCAATAAACTACATAACATTATATTACATTACAATACACTGCACGTCACTGCACTCTATTAAATTATATAGTATACAACACTACATTACACATAACAACACTAAACAAAACTACACTACACTTTATAGCACTACACTTACCATTGCAGCACAACAACCCACACAAACAACGTAAAGCTATAAAACATTGTGACAGTGAACCGCTTTCATAGTTGCTCTGGTGTGACCTACTAATTAAAGGTTATATACAATACAACACAAAGAGTCGTTGACGGTTGTTAATACTTACTTTCCTACCACGATGTCAAGTGCATATAAGTGATCACACTCGTAACCGATGATAGCTGCAATATTCTCCGACAGCCGTGCAAGAGAAACAAGACATTTTAAAAACATAAAAACAAATCCACTAAAAACCCAACGTCGTTCCTATCTATCCCATGATATCAAGCGTTGATAAGCTAAGATATAAATCCGTATCTTATCTTGAAAAACGCTCGTGTTATAATGGACAGTTTGTGATTACGAAAGTTTAAATCACGAGTTCCAACCGCGCTCGAACCTGCTTTGTGTCGCGAAATGACAGAAAATACTGACAATGTGCGGAAAGGTAATAAATTGCACCAAAGTTACATAAATCATAGACCAGACTGCGTAGGTACCGGCACATGGCAACGCAGTATAGTTGCGATTGCTGATAAAATATTTGGGTTGAACTATTAATCACGGTATTTTTAAGAATGGCAGACCGCATTACACAGCAAGATACAAAAGCATAATGTGGTATTTTAAAACATTCAATTCAGAATCAATATCGTTCACGATATACCCGTTATACGCAGAATGCTCAGATCTGTTTTGATATATACCGAAAAATGTTACAATTTTACAGAGCATACACTATAATTATCTCAGATAATGTTGCCAATTTTGCGTTGCCTTCCTATAATACTGTCTTTCATTTAATACAACTCTTTGGTTTAGAAATTACTGCAAATTGGAGTTGATATAAAATTCATAATATAATGCAAATGTATATTCTGCATGATGTGTCAGACCTATGCGAAAAGTCCAAACAGAATTGTCGTTGGCAGTGATTTCAATGACAATAATTACGAAATCATGGAACAAATGTTTTCAACACACTTGAATGAAGCTCTGTAGGACCATAGCCACAAAATACTTGTAATGTATAACCCAATGAAAATATGTATTGCAATTAGTGGAACTAAATGTATGATCACTGATCGAATTAGTGCGCTTCTAATATACACACAATGCAACATGAATCGATTTCACTTTATTGTAACTGCGTTTTGATTATCTGATAACTTACATAAACCCACGTGAATGAGACCTGTTTTCCGTGCATGAGCCGTAGCCGGTCTGCAAGAGATTGGTGTAAAAAGGTATACTCTAATGAGAAAGCAGTCAGCTTTGTTCAGTCATGCACCGGAACCGGTAGAACCGCTTTGTTCCAATTAATGCCAATCAAAATGACATTTGTCATCCAGGCGTGCGAATGGAGAACAGATCGCCATCTTTTGTTGATTGAAACCTGCTTCGTTTGACAAATTGTAAAAACCAGGGTAATGAAATTAAACATCTTACGACCAGAAAGTAATTCTAAGGTATTTTCAAAAAAAAAAAGATATGCATAGATTTGACAAATTTCCATTTTTAGACACTCAAAAGAGAATAACAGAAATCAAACATTGAATCATGTTTTATCATGAAAAAGTAACATTGTATGAGTTTTTTTTTATAAATTATAGTTCACGTTTGGGTCCTTTAAAATATCTTACATTAAGCGCATTCGTTCTTTATTGATTTTACAGCTATGTCCATTAACCAATCGTATAGTTTAAAGTAAGTTTCCACCTCTTTGTCTACAAAGACAATCCAATGTGTCAACCAATCAAATGCCGATTTGAATCTAAATATCCCGGCAGAAATATATATTTGTATTTAAGCCAACCGAAAAAGCGAACAAGTTACAGCTAATTATATTTATACATGTTTTAAAATCTTTAAGTAGTTTTCGTTGGATCTAAACCCAATTCCTAGAACCATAATTAATAATAGCTAATACTTAATATAAAGTACATGTACATATTAGGGATTTAATTAATACATCTTAACAATTTCCAAATTGGTTTTAGGAAATTACATCCAAATATTTTAATTAAGATGATCAGAGATAGCAAGTGCCATAAGTGGCATACAGGAACGTAGCTTAAATAATGATTGAGTAAAAATAATAGTTATGATGTAGACAAAGTAGAAAAACTAGTCGAAATGATATTTATAACAAGTAAAAAAAGTTGTAGTAACAGTAGTAGTAATGCTAGTAGTAGTAGAAGTAGTAGTAGTAGTAGTAGTAATAGTAGTAGTAGTAGTAGTAGTAGTAGTAGCAATAGTAGAAGTTGTAGTAGTAGTAGTAGTAGTAGCAGTAGTAGTTGTAGTAGTAGTAGTAGTAGTTGTTGTTGTTTTTGTTGTATAGTTTGATTAGTGGTAGTTGTTGCTAGTGTCATTGAACTATCGTTAGCTGTAGTACTAGTAGTTGAAAAGTAATAGCAGCAGCAGATGAAATATAGAAAAAAGAAGAAGAAAAAACTTATTCGCAATCAATACTAGTTACTTGTAATTGTAATATGGACCGTCGCGTCGTCATGTTCAAGGTCAACAGCAACAGCAGCATCAACTGTATTACCATCATCATCATTACCAACACTATTATTACCGTTCTAAACATCACCAACTCATAAAAAGGGAATCCTTCGCTGTCTTATATCAGCTGCAGATGTCATGTGATGTATTATCTTCATTATGAAGTGTGGTTTTGCTATTCTGATGTCTATTCTTTGTTATGGTATATGCATTCTTTATTTTTCCCATTATCCTTTCCTTATGAAGTGTGCATTCTTTTTGATTATGTGAAGTGTATTCGTTAAAATCATGGGTTCATTCCTTATTATGAAGTGTGAATTTTAAAGTATTATTAGTAGTTTATTATAATTAAGTGTGAAATCCTTATTCGAACAATTATTGTAAACTTGACGTTTACAATAATAAAGTGTGATTTTCTTATTATGACTATGAGTTTTTTATTATGATGGGCGTATTCCTTATTATAACTAATAGTTTCATTAATATTATGGTTTCATTGCTTATTATGACTAGTACTTCCATTTGTATAATGGCTGCTTTTGTAAAGTATGTTTTCTTTATCGAAATGTGTGCAGTCCTTATTTTGCCTGATGACTTCTGTGTTATAGTGTGTTCTTTCTGTATTATGAGTATTTGAATCTTTATTAGAATGTGTTTTTTCTTTATTTGGACTAGTAGTTTCTTTAGTTTAAAAGGTTTAAACAGTTTTTATATTGTAGATTCTTTATTGTGATGTGTTGTTTCGAAATTAGTAAGTATGCACTCCGGTCTATCAATATTTTATGTATAAAAATAATTGCTGTATTTTTCATATAGTTTGTGCTGATAATATCGTGAGCTTTTTTCAGTATGAAGAATTTCTTTTGATCAATATGATGTACATTTGACGTAATTATAGTTGGCGATTGTTCCTTTATATATTTACGTTGCAATATAGATAATTCCGATTTATGTCGGTATATATCAGCCTAGCATCCTCGAGTATCCTCGTGTAATATGTCTTTACACACTCTGATATTGTTTAAATGGGCCGTGCTATGTGAAAAGGGGGTTTAATGCATGTCTCAGACGACACTTTCCGCCTGAACTGCAATTTTTCTAAGAGCAGACTTTCTTTAAATGGAAAATATCATAAAAGCGCAAAGTGTCGTCCCTTAACGAAACTTTACGCACTTTCCTTTAACCTCCTTTCACAGATCGCGACTCAAATGTATTTGTTGCCATCTTCACAAGTCATGGTCACAACCAGGTAGCTTACGTCGACCTGACGTCGAGCTTGCCTACAGATTTATGGTGAAAACTGACATAAGTGCAAGCGCTAAAGTTGATGCGTCGGACGCGCGCCGAATTACCGCCGTAAGGGCAGCGTGCGCACACTGTGAGTCGAATCTCCGAACGCCGCACTTTGTCTACGCGGCAATTGTGCATCAGACGACACGTGTGAGGTGCCTTCGACATGCAACGCCATACGGTGATTCGATTAACATCAAACATGCTAATGATCTTGATGTCATATTAATAAAGTAGGAACAAAACGAACTAAACGTACTTAACACACAATGAAGCGCTAAGAGCACTCGGTATAGCGAATTGTGTACAAAACAAACAAAAAAGGGGATGTACATAAATATAACTTATAAACAATACAACATACGTGAGTGAAGAAAAGAGTAATAACAAAGTATTATCGAGTCTATGGTCTGAAATGCATGTATACACCTCCGAAGTTGTTTGGGTTTGGGACGTTTAAAAAAGGTGCGGGTCACCAGTCCGACAGCGGGGAGGTGGTCGTGTCGATATAGTGTTAGACTTTGAGTGTTTAGTCCCAACACATAACCATGTTGCTTGAGGCGTTCTTGTGATCAGTCGTCATCGTCAACATCAGTATCATCTACATCTTCTTCTTCCTCCTCCTCCTCCTCATCATCATCATCAGCAGCAGCAAAATTGTTATCATGAAATGTTTATGTTTCATAGCTGGATCATAAGAACATACATGTATCCATCAGGCGTGGGTAAACATGTGCGTGGCTACTACAAATGAAAACCTCTTAAATAGATCGAGGTAATGTTTTACACCTGTTAACATAATAGTGCTATAATTTATTGGTGTTTTAATAAAGTAAATTAAAAAAAACACTGGTCATTATAAACAACCCACAAATAGTTATAAAGAATAGTAGGAATAACACCACATATCGATATAAAGAAAGCACATGTTATAATAAAACAACAACTCGTTGTACATAGGAAAATAGGATCATTATAATACAACTACCCGGTATTTAACATAATAACGACAAACAAGCTAATGGTGCCGGATCCGCTGATCACAATAAAGAAATAACACATCATTATAGGGAAACCACTTGTCGCAAATATGCAACAACTCGCGATTATAAAGAAAGCACACATCATAACAACAAAACCACTGAGCACGATCGGGACATACATAACATAATATGAACCGTTGGCATAAGATAGCCGTGGCCTACAGTGGCAAAACAACCACTAACACCACTACCACCACTACCATTTCTGCTGCTTTCGCATTGCATCGTCGGTAAGCAGGCGCAAATAACAGTGTTCGCAAAATATACATCAATATGCTGAAAGAAACTAATACCATTTAAATAAACGCCACTTTATGCTCGCTCATTTAGAAGTCATGCTCCCCTAAGGGTAATATTGAACTTATTGAAGCATTATTTACGTTGTATGTAATCAAAGTCTCGATCTACCCCGAAGATATACATTAACATACACGCCATTAAGAGGTAATAAAGTAGTCACGATTGTTTTATAGAAGTCATTAAATAAATAGTTTGTCTATAACTTGAATAAAATGAAATCATCATTTTTTACCAAGTATCACACCGTCCCAAAATATTTCCCCACTGAATCATCCCATCCATGTTTTGGTTTGTTAATAGTGTAAGTGAATTAAATAAGTCACATAGCAACGCCAACAAGAAAACACACGATCACTCTATTTGCACATTACAAATCTATTTAAAACCCCATTTCGTCACCTGTGTCACACGCTGGCTCAGATTTTAATTGGCATATAATCGTGTGTAATCTTAATCTGCTATTTTCTGATATCACATTTTCACATTTATTAACCTTTGCCACCGCGGTCAACTTCATATTTCGCCGGATTGTTAGACAACGCGATAAACGCACGCGCCGAATCCTCAATCTGATTTTCACCGCGTTCATCAGATTTTACGTCATATTCTCGCCTTTTCCTGACAGTACGAACATAATAGTCGAGCGCGTTTAGTCAAGATAGGTATGGTGCTGATAAAACTCTCAATCAAGTTGGGAATGTTTAAGACTTTTTAGCGTTCGAGTACCGATAGAAATCGACAAATGAAAATACCGCTTCCTAAATAGTTTGAGTCGTAAATCCCAGTGTCAAGATGTTGATCTATTTATGAGTTGCTACTGTTGCAATCTGATTGCTAGTAACAATCCGCTGAATGCGATGAAGAAAAAATGAGACTCAAGAAACATGGCCACAAAACATGGTATATAGTTTTAATTATAATGGATTTTAGTAAGAATATATGCTTCTTATAATACCCGACAACGATCAATTCGCAGAACGACAAAAACTAAAATGACGTTCCGATAACTAACAGATCCACAAACCGCAAACGTAAACCAACGTATTTCACTTGAAACGTTCAGTTGATTCACGAACAATTTGTGTTCGATCACGAACATGTATATGCATTTCCGCGAGGAGGTTTCCAATAGTCAAGGATCATATTTAAACGCATGTTTTAACAGAGACGTACTTGAGGTCGCCATAGCGTAATGGATATGGTGTCCGCCTAGCGACACGGAGGTCTCGCTTTCGATCCCCACTGTGGGGGCGTTCTTTAGATCTACCACAGACACCCAGTCCTGGTTCTAATCCCAGGAAACGGACTCTAGAGCGTTCCAAATAAGGCTTAGGCTTTCAATGCAATCGAGCTAAAATAAATAGGTTTAAACTAAATTAACTGAGACGTAGATAACGTCTATGGTTAATAAAAACAGTTCTCTCCATGAACATTAAATATCGACTTTGAACATTTCTTAAAAGATGAATTTCACAAGAAAAGTTCACTTCTTTCTGAGCGTACTTTTGGTTTGAAGCATTCGATGATAAAAAAACAACAACATGGAACCAATGGTGTACTATCAAAGTACTTAAACAAACATGTGCATACTTTCTAAAAACGAGCGTCGTCAAACGACTGCGACCTACAAACGATGTAATTTGTTTCGCCAGACCGCATATGCGGAGTTTCCATTGGGCTTTTACTATCAACGCTGCATCAAACATCTCTCAGAAAATTACCAATCTAAATTGCAAATCAGGATCTAGATTTTGATTATCAAACATCTAATCAGTGCTTTTCCTTATCGTAAAATTAAACTGAAGTAGTTGTAATAAGAAATCTTAGAAATACTAAATGTACAAAGTAAATGAAAGAGTCGGCAGTTATAAGATTAAATGCAAGAATCGCGTGTCTGCCGGGTAATTTTGAATTCTGAATCAGTACAATAACATGTATACATACTGATAATTTCGATTAACAGGTTCTAACGTAACCAGTATGCTCATCTTTCAATAATTTTATTTTAAATATTAGTAACTGTCGGATTAACTGAATTAATGAGATGCATGAGTAAACAATAATACTTTCTTTGATAAGTTTAAAAATAGGTATGAAATTTAATGAATGTATACGATTATTCAATGGAAGTTAATTATGCTATTATGCTTAGTTATCGGCAATGAACCTTTGTTTTACACTGTGTACAGACAACTGGGTGGGGTACCGACGTAAGAAATTCGACCAACTGTCCAACCATCTATAAGTGGTGAACCCTTGAACAGCGGTCACCTGTCGACAACGGTCACCTGACTATTTCCCTTGACTGACCGCTGATTTCAGTTTTGACTGTATATAAGATAGTGTCATTGCTAAAAACACTGGGATATATTTGTATGTAGGGCAAACAACACGTATCATTTGTACTTTAACTTTTTATCTACATTTGGTTAACATACTTTAACTTTTTATTTACATTTGGTTAACATATGCCAGTTAATTCTTTTTCAATTATGGTCATTGCAGGTCTATCGTTGCACACTCTGGAAAAACCTCGATCTTACACATAGGACAATATTGGTATTACATGTGTAAGTATCATTTATATCATCATAAAAATTCTGCGAGCATCCGTTTGTAATGCTTATTGATGTTACTGAAATAATAGTTTGAAGCGTGATTTTGTTTCCTTGAAATTAGTCAGTCTGGTATCTGTCAATGATCGATATTAAAAACAAAAAACAAATACACATTAATTGCAATTACCATGCCAGTGCTAACGTGTGTTATCGCAATATTAAAATACAAAAACATGCAAAAGTGTGTCAGTGTAATGGTTAAAGATGCGCAGTCTCGTTTTGAAAACATCCAGCCAATCGGCTCCATTGCCCTATATGACGCATGCGCGCGCCACCCTACTTTGCAAACGTGTTTTATGTTTACGTGTAAAATGCGGGCCTAAAAGCATAAATGCGGCACCCAGCAGCCTCCCTTGATTATCGGGATAGATTGGTGCTATCAGTGTAGATCTGATTGTGCGATTTTAATGCAAAATCTCAAAATATGCAGCCATTAATTTCAGACTTTTAGATCGGGCCCACGATAAAAGAATGTTCGGAGTAATGGTGCACATCTGAGAGAATTAATTTTGAAACAAATGTTTTTGTTTTTCCACCATCACAGCTGATTATGAACATTGAAAATTTGAAATTTTCCGTTTTATTATCACACTCGTTGGATGTTTACTGCTTATAGCTATGGAACTAGCCGCTCTGACTCCATTTTACGTGTCTTGGTCCATGTTTATCAGAGATTTGTCTCTCAAACGGACGCATTTATTTAGACAGCGAACATTCTTATGTGCATTTGGATTGAAAATATCATTTTCTTGGGGAAAAAAACGCTTACTATTTTATTATTAATATCACCTTTTTGATACTGCCGACAAATAGCAATTTTTTTTATAAACGAATATTCTACAATGGCTCCGGGATCGGATGTTTCCCGTTTAAGCACAGTCTTATTGTCTGAACGACGAGTACCGGTATAAGAATAAATGACGATCATACATGGCAAATCATCCGAATTCAACTATAATTCTGACCACAAATGTATAGTTAAATCTTATTTATTTTAGCTCGATTGTATGGAGCCACCCTTGATCCGGGAAGAACGAATAGCGTTTTATTGCATCGAACTTGAGCATGTCAGCACAGTTTCCAGAAGTATCGATCCCGAGACAGCTAGGCTGCAATGCGGACACCGTGTCAACGACAGCGTTGCGACCTCACATTACGAAGTCAAAATGGTTAACGAGGTTTACATATAATTTCAAACCCATACCCCCCGCCTAATGATTGATGTATGAACATACTATCGTATTCCCCGTATCATGCCATACAATAACACACGGATAAGACACAGACAGGGGCGACGGGTTTTAAGACATTTTGTATATAACAATACACCAATAAAATCAGTCAAATTTAATTCAACGTTGCAGGGTCGATAAAAAGGCGCTATTTTTATGATAAAATTATGCGAAGATGTGTATGATTGTGCCAGGCTAAATGATGTTTGGAAATGATTTAAACGAGCGTGTTTCGATAGTAATGATGTTGTCGACGATAAAGCTAAGGAAACCGATGATCTCAAGATTCTGTCACAAGCTACTTAAGATTTGCCGCGTTCAAGATGAATCGAACAGATCTTCTGATTTTTGTTTTCTTCTCGGTTCTATGGATTCTTAACAAACGTAGATATATACTCCCACGCATTTGCAGGCACGAGAAGGGCGTTGAGTCAAGAACAACTGAAGTAAAAATCCCAATATCGCGAAACACATGCACAGCCAACAACAAAATGTTGCATCCTTCAGAATTCGAGCTAAACACTTCTTACTAGACGAAGGTACTTTCACTGAATTTGTTCGTGCTTTTCATTTATTTCAGACTGTACAACGCTAGTATGAATTTGACCTCTTAAACAAATTGCAATAAAGAACAAATGCCACTTAAAAGAAAATTCAATTCGCATGAATATATTGACTTAAAGAAAAACATGGTGTCGGCCTGTGAATTCTTTAATAAAGCTCAGGACGTCAATAACGCACCCAAACGTTCATCTTTGAAGTAAGTCTCCAGTAAAATCCTCCATAATGGTGCAAATATGCACATAATATAGTAAATAACCATAAACGGCTAGCGCTCGCTAAATCGCTTTAATAACAGGAGAGAAAGCACACAGAAATGGACGAGCACCTAGAAATGGACGACGGCGGGATACACTGAGTGAATTATAACCTAATCCCGAGCTGACGTCACTATCTATTTATTAGACGGCAGAAATCCCAAGACAATATTTTGGATCGAATGATCTGGGTTTGTTTGCGATGGACTTCAATGGCTAAAAATAGTAAAATAGTTCCGCGATTTACCCGAATATTAATTGCCAAATACGTATTCTCTAAAAAGTCTACACTGTCTTTGTATGCGAATTAGTATCGTGCTTATATGCTTCACTCGTCAATATTTAGTGTTCCAGGAAAATAAATAGCACGTTTGAAAAAAAGAGAACCCTCTATTTATTTTAAACGGTTCGGTTAGGTTAATCGTTGTTGTTTTATGTACAACACATTTTTTTCGCTGACATAAGTTTATATTCAATGACAGATAAATTGAACACGCATTTGATGTCAAGATAATCTAGAAAATATTTTAAGAAACTATGAATTTCCAAAAATTGTATTATTATTAAAATATCTTCAAGAAAATGTGTTTCATAAATTCTTTAGATAGGAACATTTCAAAATCACGGTCGAAAGTGCCCCTTCCACTCCTGGGACAGTTGGTTCCATTCCTGTAACCTCATAGGATCAATAACAGAAGAAAATTCATTTTCTCTATCTGCCTAAAACAATAACACGCTTCATTAGTATTTTTACAATCATTAGATTCCCATTAAATCCTTATAGTGTTTGTTTGAAGTTTCTCAAATGAACAAATATACCCCCATGTGAATTAGTTTTTTCCCACATAATCTCTTTAATGCTTCTATATAATCGCATTGACTTCACATCTTTGTGCGATCAACTTAAATAACCTATGAATAAAATATTATTACTAATGTGAAAAAGTATCGTTTTCGATCGTCATTTAGACAAGTAATACAACTGTATCATCATTTTTCTTATATCGCGATCACCCATAAACGAGTATAAAAACGTAAATGTAGTATACAATTGTAAAAGTGTGTTTATACGAATGTATACATGTACTTTAGATTTATATATAATTATAATAATTCACTTTGTTCATGTGTTGTCTTGTTGATTATTTATCCTTAGTAATGTATTTGGTAGGTGAACGGTTATTTCTTATTTAATTTAACTTATTTATCATGCAAAAGAAAATTTCCATACGTGTGTTTGTCTTTGTGCGTGAGCGCATTCGTGCAAGTGTGTGTGTGTGCGTTTACTGAGCCAGGAGCAAAAGTTACATCGTACAAGCCTCTGCTTAGAATTAATATTCTTAAAGGGATAAAAAAACACAAGGCATTTTATAAGCACAATTACGAATACGATGAATACGACAATTGCAGGTCTTGCTTCTGTGACTATCGTGTTGAAATTGTCATTGATGATTCACTACCTCTATATGATGTTGAAACTTGTCTGGATGTTGACGTCGTTGTTGTTGGTGTTATTGTAGGTTCAACGGTCCATATAGATAGCTTAACAAGTCAACTCGACCACCGTGACGAAATTTAAAAGAGATTATTAACAACAAAGGATAAAGTATGAGTTAACGTTTTGCCATCTTCCATTAAAACGTCGTCTATTACCTCCCTTGAGATTTGCTCTCTTTTTCTATTATCCCTAAGGATAAATAGGGAAAGCAATAACTGAAAAGAACAGTTTAACAGTATTATTACTTTTTTGAAGACAATAATATGCCTCATTTATTTGTGGGAAATCTGTTTGTGTTTTATCATAATGAAAACATATAAATCTGTATCTTTCTTTTGAAGTGTTGAAAAGTAATAATAGATGTTCTCTAGGGAAATTGTCGGTTATTCTGATTATCTTGTAAGTAACGGACCATGCAAGCTGTTTTGTGACTTTATTGAAATTGAATTTTGAAATATTTAACAGTCTTAAAAGTATAGTATCAAGAGTATACCGCAAACACTCCTATCTAGAAATCGTTCCATATTATTAATTTCTGTAAAAGATTACATAGGCTCGTGGTTTTAAAAGCTACTTACGTTCGTTTATGAGAGATATTAAATATCATTTGTATTTAACGACAGTGAATACGTTTTAATTTTAAAAGTTGAACATTTATTAAATATCGCGATTTCATTATGCCAATTTATTTGAATGATAAAGTTGGACTGACGTCTTCATACATACCCCGGTACTTATGATGCGCCATCAGTAAGGTCGGTCAAGTAGTTTTTTTTCTTGTCGCTGGTGCAATGGTCGTTTAAATATAAGGCCAAAGATTCGTACAATTAATAAACTCATAAAAAGAGGAAAAAAAACCAGAAAAAAACAACAAGAAAATGAATAGTGTTATACTGACTACAAACAATTATTGTTTGATTAAATACAACGCTATCTTTACACATTTATATGCAAATATATGGTTTGACATACAGAAACGCAACAACAAGGAATGGTATGGTCCGACAATCCAATATTAGAGTCGCGCTCTGTGAAAAGGGGGTAAAATGCATGTGCGTAAAGTGTCGTCCCAGATTAGCCTGTGCAGCCCGCACAGGGTAATAAGCGACACTTTCCGCCTTAACTGGATTTTCGCCAGGAAGAGAGACTTCCTTTAAACAAACAAAAATACATCAAAGCGGAAAGTGCTTATTTGGGACGACACTTTACGCACATGCATTAAACCCCCTTTTATCAGAGCACGGCTCATTTTAATGTTCAAGATGATAAGCATTAACCAAATTGTTCCTATCTTAAGTTTATACAGTGCTTTCCTTTACAAGCTATGTATACAAAGATATACACGTTTGAAAAACAAAACAGTATAAAGCGAACAAAGTATGAAGTAACAATTAGTTTACTAATGTTTGCGTGGCCTGCTCGTGTATATTTATACACTATCAAGTATAGATATTAAAGTATTGTATCGTCATGGTTATTAATTATCTGCAGATATGCGGTTGCATATTCTGAAACAAATAGTGTGATCTTAAACAAAAATTGACTGACAAAATTGTATACAAATAAAAAAGGTTTGTCTAAAATCAAACGCATTCATCAACCAAACTATTTCACTGATTGATTGAATCATTAAACAGGCGTTATGTTACATTTATGTTTGATATTGGTTCTGAAGATTTTTAAATTGAAAACATATCATTTTACCCTATAAGTTTGCAATCGAAGCCTCATCCAAAATCGTGTTCTTTGAAGAAACCGAAAACAAAATGTTTTAATTGTCTTAATGCTCGGTTATGTGTTCTCCTAATGTAAAAAGCATGTACGCCCGAAGACAATTTAACCGTAAAGACGGCGCGCACCCTTGGGTCAATTGCGGCGAATATAAATGTGTATCAACTGACCCGAGGGGGTGGGGCAGTTTCTTTTGTCTCAGTCATTTAATGACATTTTATGTGTATTAAACGAAAACAGACATTTCTGTATCATTAAACCACTTGTGCCGCATAACTGATTAAATCTGTGTATGTTTGATGTTTAATGGTTCGGAATCGGATGACCGACGAAGTAAGTAATATCTATCAATAATATTTGGTTTAAAGACAAGACAGTTTAAAATTATAAATCAAATACTTAGGATGTATTTATGTTGAATATTCCTTGACTGGGATATCTTACTAGAGAATTATTAATTATATCCGCTATGTCTATTTGAATTTCAGAATACATAATGTAATACTGTCATATATGCAAGTTAACAACTTTGTAACCCGTTGTTCGCCGTTTGTAATATACGCTGAGACTAAATACTCTATTGTCGTTTTTCAAAGCCCCAACATTATTTGCTTCATATTAAATCTACAACGACCCAGTAGGGGCGGGGGTAAAAAAGAAGAAATAGTGTATTTTGGATGCTGGGCCATGTTTATAATCCATGGAAAAACAACTCGTGTGCAAAAGACTAGTCAATTATTAAGCACATGCATATGATATCTGCTCGAACCCATTTTCGAAACGGGTAATGTCAACGTTATTACAGCTTATTCTTTTATTAAATGCCCCGGTATTGTCGTCCAATGTGACCATCGCTCCCCGGTGGCAACGTGAGTTTGAATATGTGATCCCTAAATAACAGTGTAAAACAGTGTATAACACCAATACAACGAGAAATATTTGAACATTTGGTTACGCTTATGTCCTAAAAAGTAAAAATTAATCATGTATACGTCCGGAAAAATAATTACACTGTTAAGAACTTACGAATAATTTAATTTCAATTGTCGTAAGTAGACAGAAAGGATATTAGTGATACAAGCTACCGGAAGCTTCCATATATCCGGTAGTGTGTTAGACAATTGATTTGTAAACAAGTGTCGTGCCTCTTGAAACCATGCGCTACTAACCGGGCCGCACAATTCACCGAAGTCTGGATCGGACTAGTGATGGCAACCCAAACCATTTTCTTCACAATCTTCCGAAATAAATAGAGGATATTTGTTGGATTTGGTGGATTTATCGATTTTAATTCACGAGTGATCATAATTGATCACGAGTGAATTAAAATCGATAATCATAGAAAATATATTTTTTCTATGATCACGAGTGAATTAAAATCGAAAATCCACCGAATCCAACAAATTTTATTTTTATTTTATGCCTTTTTTCACAGTTGATATACATTGTTAAAGAGTTTAAATAAAGAATTTCACTGGGATAATCACGTCATTTCGTAAAAAAATGATGTCATTTCACAGTAAACAGTGAAAATTATCATTATTTTTCACTGATAATTTTCACTGTTTGAAACAGTGAAAGTATCAGTTTTAATTCACTGATATTTCTCTATAAACCACCGGAAAGCATAAAATAAAATAAATATAAAGCACTCTTAAAAAAATATCGCTCAATAAAGTTTAAATCGAAATCGACGATACTTTACGCGTTGTTGCAATGCGTGTTCATCGTTTGTAATTGATATTCAGATGTAATTCATTAATAAACAAGAGATGTGTTCGTCAGAAACACAATGCCCCCTATTGTGCCGCTTTGAAAAAAAAAAATACCTTTGACCTTGAAGGATGACCTTGACCTTGAACTTCCACCACTCAAAATGTGTTCATGGGAACGCCGCTTTGAAAAAAAATAATATTTTTTTACCTTTGACCTTGAAGGATGACCTTGACCTTGAACTTCCACCACTTACAATGTGCAGCTTCATGAGAACGCCGCTTTGAACAATTTTTTTTAACCTTTGACCTTGAAGGATGACCTTGACCTTGAACTTCCACAATTCAAAATGTGCAGCTTCATGAGATACACATGCATGCCAAATATCAAGTTGCTATCTTCACTATTGAAAAAGTTATGGCCAATGTTAAAGTTTTCGGACGGAGAGACGCCGTATATTTGACATTTGACCTTGAAGGATGACCTTCACCTTCACCTTTCACCACTCAAAATGTTCAGCTCCATCAGATACACATGCATGCCAAATATCAAGTTGCTATCTTCAATAGTGAAAAAGTTATGGCTAATGTTAAAGTTTTTGGACGGACGGACAGACGCCATATATTAGACATTTGACCTTGAAGGATGACCTTGACCTTCACCTTTCACCACTCAAAATGTGCAGCTCCGTGAGATGCACATGCATGCCAAATATCAAGTTGCTATCTTCAATATTGAAAAAGCTATGGCCAACGTTAAAGTTTTTTTTCGGATGGACGGACAGACTGACATACACACATACTGACATACACACATACTGACATACACACATACTGACATACACACATACTGACTGACGGACAGTTTAACTGCTATATGCCACCCTACCGGGGTCATAAAAATATGAAATGCGAGTTCATTTCGTGCCGAACACACTAAAAGCAAGTGTTTCAAACAAAGAATGCATAAACCGCATTCAAACAACGCCATTATGCGACAATTTGACAAACCTGCAAAACCAGAACTGGATGGCAGTTATTGCTAATTCGAAATACAATTAATTATGGAGACGTAAGAACACGAATAACTCACGTTCCCGGTTACACACACCGCTATATTTCTAAATTAACTGGATCATTAATTGGCTCCAACTGTCGTCAATTTTAATGGAAAAGACTGAGGCATAAAATCCAGCGCAGATACAACATAGATTATAGCGGATTATTTGATGCAGCAGTTCATTATGGTAGCGAAATATTCGCATTTGGCGCAAGCCGACAAATTGTCACCAAATGTATGAGTTTATAAAATACGCGCGGATTGACTTGTCATAATGTAATGGTTTTCAATCCCGGACTGATTGTTTTGATAAAAATATAATCATCACTTGGAGCTAAATTGCACTTTCGGTGGCAACCGTGTGCGCGAATTCAGTGGGAAAAGTTACATTAGGCTTGTACCACGTACACGGGAACACCATTAACACACCAAAGACACTGTTAAGTGAAAATTTAAGATTGTATCATTCAAAAAGTGAGTTTTAATATCAAGCGGCGTCATTGTCACAAATCAATAAATATTATATTGCAAAGGTATGTTTATCTTGATCAGGATTCGAAAAATCAGAATTTAGTTGTAATGAAGTCACGCACATGACTAATAAGTTGGATTGAAGCAAACACTTTAAGAGCAACATTAGTCGTGAACATTAAAAAAAAACATGAGTAATATTACTTAATTAGTTCAGCAGCCCCGTGCAAGTCATTTAAACCAAACATACAGTAACAGGCCCCGTGTATTGATAAAGCCCACTTTCGCGAATATCGATGTACAACACGCATTGCAAACGATATGGAGAACGAAGGTAACACATTTACATTAAAAACATGAATTAACAATATACAATACAACTTTGTATGCGCATTTTATATAAAAATGTAGAGTTTACACTAAGTTTGGATCATTTTAATAAGGGGCAAATGACATTTTGCGTTTATATCATTATACAATTCACGCTTCGACAAAAAATTACATCAGTTGTTCTGATATGCTTAAGTTTTAAAGACGCACACACTACTGTCACCACTACCCCTTCCACCGATACTAGAATAATTATAATTTAAAAAGTAACTTCTTTAAGATGCGACTGTTATTTTGATACCAAACAAAATAAGAACATATAGGAATACAGTACACGCCCAATTTTGCAAATAAACAATGTTGATAATATGTATATTTTACTCGCTCTGGGTAAAATGGGGAATAAAGTGTCGTTCCAAATAGCATATTTCCACTTAAATGGAATTATCTAGAACACATAACGATGTTATATTACGGTATTTATTTTTGAAAACTATTTGAGATGCTATTACAGAGTTACACATTTCAAAGTAAAAAAACAGCTAACATAGGCAGCGATCATAATATTAAGATCGCTAATAATACAAAAATTAAATAACAATAATAATATTATTATTGATATTAGTATCAACTTGTCACAACTTACGCCCGTTTAAAGGTATTGGTAACATTGATCTCTGATGGATGTATACTTTTTGTTTAAAGAAATGATTGCACAGTTAATAATGATGACAACAATAAACAAGCTACTGCCATAAAACCTGGTCGTCGAAAAGTTTGCAAATCTCCAATAAGGTGTGCAAGAGCTACCAGCTTCACAGAAAATGACAGCACAACTCAAGCTCTAATGGAAATATGACAGCACAACTCAAGCTCTAAGGGAAATATGACAGCACAACTCAAGCTCTAAGGGAAATATGACAGCACAACTCAAGCTCTAAGGGAAATATGACAGCACAACTCCAGCTCTAAGGGAAATAGTTATTCTTTTTAGTGACCTTATTCTTAAGCCGACTGACTGGCCCGAAATTGCAATGTCAAGCTCAGTCTGCATGGTGTAAAAAACCGAGGCAAATAATTTCACCACAATGCCCCCCCCCCCCCCCATTTCTCTTAAGTTATTGAGTGAAAACCGTTTTTCTATTCATAGTTACGGTAACATTGAGCCGAACGTCTCAAAAAGAATCGAATGTGAGGTATGCATTTATGCTACTTTAACACAACATTTTGCATGATACCTCAATCAAAACAAGAAACCGTCGGAGACGGGTGATGCTCCCCAAAGTTTTTTTTGTCACAATATTGCACTGTATATTCAGATAAAAGGAAACGTCTTGAGGGCACATTAGTTGGGGGGACAATAATTTTTTATAAAAAATTTCAAAGGGCAATAACTCTGAAAAAACATCCGACCAGAACCCGCTGATAATATGCACATCTTCTTTTGGTAGTGAAGCTTCCCATAAAGTTTCATTGAATTCCGGTCATTAATTGCTGAGAAATAGCCCGGACAAGAATTGCACTATATTTACAGTTAATGGAAAATTTCAAAGGGCCATAACTCTGTGAAAAATCATCCGACCAGAACCGGCTGATAATATGCACATCTCCTCTTGGTAGTGAAGCTTCCCAAAAAGTTTCATTGAATTACGGTCATTGGTTGCTGAGAAATAGCCCGGACAAAAATTGTGCACGGATGGACAGATGCACACACGGACAGACGAAGCGGCGACTATATGCTCCCCCCCCCAAAAAATAAATTTTGGGGGAGCATAATTAAACTTATGACCAGAAACTGTTTAACTTTTTTAGCATCATTGACCTTGACCTTTTATCCGATCTAGTACAAACTCAAGTTATTAATTTGTAACTTTATATATATTTTTAGTAACATGAACCATGACTTTTCCCTTGCCCCAAATGCAATTCAAAGCTAGGTCAGAAAACTTTGTCTTTTTTAAGAAAACGTGACCTTCAACTTGACATGATGAGCCCCAGATTCGATCCAGAGCTCTTATAGGTCTCTATTTAGCTTACTTTATCCAAGTTTAATCAAGATTGGTTAAAGCAAACTGTAGTTATTGTACGGAAATCACTTGATAGAGAGCAGACATTGATTTGGAAAATTATGTACATGTATAATTCATGGGCTATTATTGACTTGGTTGAGACTATATGCCTACAAACATTTCCACAAAGTTTCACGATGAATTGATGTAAACTATCTGAGTAAAAGAGCAGACAATGAACATTTTGCTATTTTTTATAATTCAAAGACCAGAATTCAGAATTTTTTTATGTGATTTGTCTATTTATGAACACAGCAAAGATATTATCCCCGTAAACACTATTACCCAAATTAGTAATGATCTGATAATATAATCTGTTTGAATGATTGAGCGGACATTGTTCTCCTATATGCCGCCAGCCCATCTACCCAATGATTGAGCGGACATTGTTCTCCTATATGCCGCCAGCCCGTCTACCCACTGATTGAGTGGACATTGTTCTCCTATATGCCGCCAGCCTGTCTACCCAATGATTGAGCGGACATTGTTCTCCTATATGCCGCCAGCCCGTCTACCCAATGATTGAGCAGACATTGTTCTCCTATATGCCGCCAGCCCGTCTACCCAATGATTGAGCGGACATTGCTCTCCTATATGCCGCCAGCCCGTCTACCCAATGATTGAGCGGACAATGTTCTCCTATATGCCGCCAGCCCGTCTACCCACTGAGCGGACATTGTTCTCCTATATGCCGCCAGCCCGTCTACCCACTGAGCGGACATTGTTCTCCTATATGCCGCCAGCCCGTCTACCCACTGATTGAGCGGACATTGTTCTCCTATATGCCGCCAGCCTGTCTACCCAATGATTGAGCGGACATTGTTCTCCTATATGCCGCCAGCCCGTCTACCCACTTAGCGGACATTGTTCTCCTATATGCCGCCAGCCCGTCTACCCACTGAGCGGACATTGTTCTCCTATATGCCGCCAGCCCGTCTACCCACTGCAATACTTACCATAATAAGCCCCATTTAAAAAAGGCGTATATTTATAATGATAATTATTAATATATTAATCATTGTTATAATAATAATAATAATTAATTAATTATCATTGTTATTATTGCTTTTATTTAATATAATTATAATAACTTTTTCAATCTCAACTATTATACATAACAACAGGAAATATAACAAGTATGACTTGACATTAATTTTGGAATTACATATTTTTTTAATTTATTTAAAAAATAATTAAAACATAAATAAAACATTATAAAATAATAAAAAAAGTTAGCCCCCCTCAAAATAATTTGTATGGAGAAGAACCCTCAAAGATCTTGATCTTTCGTTCTAATCCTTTTTGGAACAACTTGACCCAGTTGTAACTGTATATGCTATGCAAATGTATACCATGTTTGTTTGTGAAAAAAAATATGTTTAAACTAAAATAATATGCCTTGCACACATTGCCACATATAATTTTTTTGTATTGTCAATTACATTATTTAAAATAACAGAACAGAAATAAACTTATCTTAACTACAAGGTCATACTCTATTCATTGAAATGGTCTGCACATTGCCCATAAAAAATATATCTTTTCGTGACATGTTAATTTCCAACATTTAATTAAACAAATTAAAAGTTAATAAAAAATAATAAAGAAACAGGAATTATTCCCACATTAGAAAATCAAACAAAAAAATTAATAATTTTAACAAAACTTAATTTAAATTCATAAAACAGATAAACTTATCGCATAAACTCTATTATCGCAATTTGTGATGCACCAGATAACGTGTTTTAACAATTTCAAACTCAATGTATCAGAAATATCAAACGAACACTTAAATGAATGGGTCAGGTGAAATTGTCATCAAACTACTATGCCCCGCTGTAGGCCAAACAAAGGTTACACTCAAACAATTCTTCGGCACCCAGCATCACAATGCTATTTTATTTATGTCATTTTCATAAAATATGGACTTAATTAGCTTTCCGTATCATGAATGACCAGTAGCAATATTGACCAAGATGGAAATGACTTGATAACAAAACGATTTCTAAGATCTGCTGATACAATTTCCGCATCAATGCAAGCTGAGCTTCAACATTTTGACAGTTAATAAGTACACACTTTGTATTCAAAGGGCAGTTACAAAATGTCTGGAGCCAGAAATTCAAACCATACCTCACAAAAATGTTGCTTTCTCATATACTGGGGGCAAGAGGTTTGACATGAAAATTGCCCCCATTTTGAAGGTGTGTATCATCAATGGGCAGCACAAATAATAACTTAGAAGTCATTGGATCTCTTTCTTATTAATATTTTATGCGCCTGTAAAAATAAAGCTACACCTGACAAATACAATCTAAACACAATCAATAAAATAATAATACTATTAACAGAAATAGTCACTGATAATTAAAATGAATGTCTTCAAAAATGTTAATGCAACAAAAAAAGCAACAACAACATCATTAAATAACATTAGTAAAGGGTTGAATTCACAGCCTTTATTAAACTAGAGTGTTAATAAGGTTTTAATATAGCCATATATAGCCGTATAAAGAAAATGCCCCTCCCCTTGGCAGCCATGTTTTTCAAGCAAAAGTAACCATTTTCGAACTCATCCAAGATATCATTGACACCAATCTTCTGACTAAATTTCATGAAGATTGGACAATAAATGTGGCCTCTAGAGTGTTAACAAGGCAAATGTTGATGCCGCACGCCGCACAACAGACAAAAGGCGATCACAAAAGCTCACCATGAGCACATTGTGCTCAGGTGAGCTAAAAAGGAAATCGCACCTCAAGAATAACGTGGTGTTTGAACCTCTGGCTGCTTGAACTGAAATTATTGGAACTTCTCTGACATGAGGACTTGAAATCATTACTTTTTTCAACCTATTAAAATAATTCTTTATTCCCTAATACATTTAAAACACATTAAAACTCATTTTCGAATTCAATTATCATATTTATAATATAATTCTTAAGTGAAAAAAGGTGAGTTTACTGTATATATAATGAAATTAACTTTTCAGGATTCATGAACAACATGAAAATACTAGTTTTTAAGTCCCTTTATTGCAAATAGCAGAAAGATATAATAAACATAACAAACTATCACAGATACTAGTTCCATAATGCTGACCAGCAGAATTATGTTGTCAAACAAGATGCCGTGTTCATTGAACACTGATGCCCAGTGGTAACCTAGTCAGTATTTATTCATTGGATCATTCAAATAAGTCTTAATTCCCAATTAGGCCAATACTGAAGTCGAAATGAGGTCAGTTGATCTGAGTGAGCTGTGTGTTGAATGAAAGTATCAAAGATTTGTATACAATAGGATAGTAAACAATCAATATGGGTATCTACAGAATACCGTTAGGGCCATCGTGGTTACACATTGAAATCCAATGGGCGAGAATGCCAGAACGCGAAAGTAAGATGGAGACAATCGACAATACGATGACGACAGTGCGACAATACAATGGCGACAATGCGATAGTACCATGGCGAGAATACGAGAACGCGATAGTACGATGACGACAATGCGACAATTTAATGGCGACAAAGCGATAGGACCATGGCGACAATGCGATAGTCATATCGTACTGTCGTCATCGTATCATCAAATTGTCCCCATCATAATATCCACTGTCGCCATTGTATTGTCGCACTGTTGTCATCTCATTGCCGAAATGCTGTCATCGTACTATCATGTTCTCGCATGTTCGCATTGTTGCCATCGTACTATTGACATCGTATTGTTGCACTGTCGTCATGGCACTGTCGTATTGTCGTCATCGTACTATCACCTTCTCGCAATCGTACTATCGCTTTGTGGCCATCGTATTGTCACACTGTCGTCATCGTATTGTCGCCATCGTACTATCGCATTTTCGCATTCGCGCCTTCTGGATTTTAATGTGTAACAATGATGGCCATAACAATATTCCGTAGTTATTCTCGTACCAACGTACAGACTAACGAATGAACTAGCGGACGGACAGACATACAGACCGGGCATCACCATATACCAGGGGCGTATAAATTTAAAAGAAATTGTTTAATTGTTTATAACAAACAAAAGTTAATAATGAATAATTAATTGATTTAATTTACGTATGATTTTAAGCTTAGATGATTATGGTCCATAGATATCACACTATAAAGAATGGTTAATTCACGGATATATAAAACAATACTTCATCTTAACAATTAATAAAATATAGAACAATAATTCAAAATTGCTGTAGTTTTGTGGAAAATGTTTTAAATAATTTAACACACTTTGTAAACAGACTTGTAAAAAATAAAATAAATGTATAAGGTAAGACAAGTTTACAGCATAACTCATTATAAAATCGGTACATACTATGTATATATTAAAGAGGTCATTTTCAAGGATGATAATTTTTAAATGTTTGGTAAAAAAAGTCAAAAGAGATCAAATTTATCATTAACAGACATTTATATTCTATTTATTATTATTTGGCATTCCACAAATTACATCTCATATAAAATTCAATAACAGTGATGATAAATATATCTAGTATATGAATATACCAAAAAATATGTAAACTGTACAAAATAAATTAAATGCAATATTATCATAAATACAACTCTTTACAGTAAATAAAATAATTTTGCATAACAATTCCTATATTTTTTGTTGTCGGAATTTTGCCATTTTTCTACTTTAATAATTACTTTCATTTTATTTATACATAGATTTGTAAATTAAAAAAATAAACCCAACATTTAAAATAAGTTTTTTGCAAATTTTGACCACATAAAAATCAACAATAGAAACTACATTATTGGATACATATAAAACTAAATGCAAAAAACTAAGAATTACAAGCGCAAGTAAAATACTCTTTCCGACAAAAAAGTTCATTGCTATCTTAACACAACTGTCACCTAGTGCTCACATTGTATTCACAAACATTCTAAGTATAACTCTTTGCATGCTGGGAAATTTGTCGTCTGCTAAAATGTCGTCTGCTGAATTTCTAAAATTAGCATTTTCTTCGATTTTTTTTCCAAGAATACTATCTGAATAGCAAACAGTTTGGATCCTGATGAGACGCCACGGTCTGTGACGTCTCATCTGGATTCAAACAGTTTGCAAAGGCCTTCAAAATTCGATTCCAGCACTGAGAAGGGCTTACTCCAAATTAAACTCAAGACAGGACTCAGAACAGAATATAAGCATATTACTCAAAGTCATGGTTTTCCTCAAGTATACTACATAAACATAAAATTAAATAAATTCAGTCCATACAAAAATTTTCTACCCAAATAAATCTAACATTTCTAACCAAGTAATTACTGAATTTAGAATTGCCTTGGTTTCAGACTCAAAATGTAAGCAAATGCAAGCGCTCTGGACTTTGCTGGCGTGTCTAGTACATTGGGATTCCATCGACTATCCGGATCTTCCCACTTGCCCCAGCTTTACGGCATGTGACCGTGACAATCTGAAAATAAATTTGTCATACAACTCCGAAAAAGGCGAAAAATAAATTGTTCATTTCAGGCGTGTTTTAAAAAAAATATGTTTTCATTTATTTTGGTTGAGCAGAAGATGACAAGAAATGACTTACTAACTCAAGTATTTTTATAGTTTATACTATTCAAAAGATATAAATAAGGCAACACAATATACAATACCAGAATAAAATAGTATAACCAAAAAATGAGAATCAAACAAAAAGTCTAAGTGTCTTTAAATAGGTCGAAAGACTACCCACTTCCAAAATATGCATCCATTCTTAAAACCTTATTAATTTCACAGTGTAACTTTTATAGTTCATGACACCATTTTGACAATTAAATTTTATTGTTATTTGAGTATGATTATATTTTAAAATTGTGCACAAACATGACTGCATTATAACACAATCAAAGTGAACCTCAGTTGCCAATGTATCTACCATAAAAAACAACAAAATATCCTTCAGTTTCAAAGTTGCGTGCATTTTAATTCCCCTCTATTTTTTCACACATAAAACCTTATCCTGTTATCCTTAAAATTAAGATTAGAGATCTTCTTGTTATAAATACCGTTTTCATGGTAATACCAATTTGGTTAATTAGACAGCCGCCTTAAATTATGTAAACATAATTAATCGCCACAAAGTATTTATAGAATAACCAGCCATAAAAGTATTAAACTATATAAAGAAAGGTGTTAAAAGAAATCTGATTTCCTTTTCAGAATAGGTTTATATGAAACACTCTCACGCAGAGAAAAAATAAATCAGCGCCTGCTCAAAGTATCGTTATATGCAGTGTGGTAAAGTGAGGTTTTACGTTGTTTTTTATTATCAGATATGAGCAACCAATGATTTTATCTGGCAAAACAGTGGACGCTCTTTTGTCACAGTGTTTCAAAAAACACAGTTGCTAAATTATGGACCACCCAACAGTTAACATGCACAAGGAAACTAAGGATCAATGAACCCCCAAAATCCCTCATGTGACCCCACCGTTACAAAAAAACCAGTGACACTATGGTATTTTGTTGCTTGCGTCCTTTTCAGAAAATTAACACAAGCGAATGTCTTTTCAAAGAAAGCTAAACCAATAAGTTTCCAAATAACCTACAGTTAAACGGCTCAATTAAGTTCATTTATGTCATAATCATATGTCGTATTATCAAGACCATCATTTTCCTGAAACTTAAATATTCAAAAGTGCTTTTTAAATGAAACTTATATTTAATTTAAAAAATATAATAATTATGTTCCAAAATCTCGAAAGTGGCAATAATCAAATAACATCAATGATTTTAAATAAGAATAAGGCAATATGTGTTGCTATTCACAGCCAAACTGTTCTTTTAGCATATAAAAAAGGCTGGTAGGTCATTTCGACTTTCGGCAAATTATAGGCATTCCTCTTACCTTTGATGATTGTATTTTTGATCGATTAATTTTAGATTTAATTGTAGATCTTACCTAGTGACAATTTTGTTTTTAAGCATGTAAACATGATTTATAATTGAATTATTTTTGGTCTTACTACAGAAAGGGAGTTGAAACACAAAGTGCACAGACTATGAATGTACAGTGAAAGCAAACGGGTTACTAGTAATTCATAATAAATAATTCACCACAATATGTTTCATGTTTTATAAAGTATGCAGCAGTTTTGCTATTTTCTGGATAATATGCAGCAAAAATAACTTATCAGTTGCAAATCTCTAGTTAGTGGAGTGCATTGTAGCAAAAAGCATTAGCAGTATTAATTCACATTAATGAATAATCAAAACCATAATAAATATGTTACATAGAGATATCAATAGCATTTCACACGATTAATCCCCATATTAGTGATGTGAAATCAGATTAGCTTCAATTCGTATTAACAATAAAATGTCTGAAAAAATTACTCAAAATGGATACATCAACATAACGCACTAGACACCGAACAAATCTAGATGATGTTATCGATGTTTTACAACACTGATTTAACATTGATAAGCCCTCGTCAGTTTGACAATACTATGTCCACGCTCAAGCAAACCAATAGTGTTTCACGAAATAATAAAACATATTAAGTTACTTATGCTTTTTTCAGTGTCATTCAACGTTGATGAGAGACGTTTATATCAAATTTAACATTTTTGTAACCGATATCGCATCGTTTGGTTACTTCACATTCCTTATGTGTAAGAGCTTCAACAAAAATTAGCCTTCTTTCAATCTAAAACAATACACGCCTTTGTCTTTTTGGTTGCCGCAAATTTTGCTAATTGCCCCAAAGTTGTAGAATCATCATGCAATATGAATATTATTTAACAAATTTCAACAAACGGGAAACAATTACCACAAAACATATGTGATACCTTGATAAGGATTTTCATAGTGGAGGTTACATGGTCTTTGTAACCCGAATAGCTAAGCTGTGATTTTACGAGATTTTAAATCTGTGGTGCAGGTATCATATGTTACTTAAACTGAACGGTGTTTTGGTCTTTTAACAAACCTACAGTGGGGCCATTGTGTCAATAGACGCTAAAGATGTATTCATTGCTACTCAAGTGGAGTCATCTTTAGAGCAAGACTTGTATGTATGTCAGAGATGCCACAGATAAAAAGCCATATTGTATTACCGTCACCTATTTTTATAGTTTTTATCTTCCTTTACACTTATTTTTGGCTGAAATCCATTTTTGCACATTTAATTTTAATAACATTAAAACCTACACCACAACAAATAATTTTTTGTTAGCATATTGATATGCTTTGTATAATTTGAATATTTAATAAAATATTTTCTTTCTACATTTTAAAACCAAAAAACAGCAGTTTATTCCAAAACTGATCTTCTATATAAACTTACTACCTTCAAGATATTTTCCCAATAAAATTTTCTTTCATTTTGTTCGGAATTTGAAGTATATAAAATATCGAGTCAAATATTCCAAATTTAATTGATTTCTGTACCAAAAATAAATAATAATAATAATTCATAATAAAAATTATTATTGTTATTATTATCATAGTAAAAATAATAGTAATAATAATAATTATTATAATAATAATAACATTATTATTATTATTACAATAATAATATTTATATATTTATAATTTAATCCAATTGTTTATGTTAGAGCTTTTTAATGCACAAGTTAAATATTTATTTAAAAAAATATAAAGTTTATTTAAATAATTTTTAAATCGTTATACAAATTTATAAAAATGTTATTTTACAAACTACGTTTTAAAACTTTAAAATAAAACAAATCAATTTAATACGGGGACTGTTAAAAATATTACTTAAAGTAAAAAAATGGATTACTAAGCTACTGATTCCACAGGTTTTGCAGCCGTGTAATTTATCACACAATTTTGCCGTGTAATTTATCACACAATTTTGCCGTGTAATTTACCACACAATTTTGCCGTGTAATTTATCACACAATTTTGCCGTGTAATTTACCACACAATTTTGCCGTGTAATTTATCACACAATTTTGCCGTGTAATTTATCACACAATTTTGCCGTGTAATTTATCACACAATTTTGCCGTGTAATTTATCACACAATTTTACTCGGAAATTTAGCATTTGAAACAGATGCATTTGATGGTATTTCAAATAGCTATAGCTTTAACATGTTTACAATGACTTAAACATGTCAATTGAATATAACATAAATAATACATTAGGCTAAAGTATCGCTATAATGAACATGACTGTGAAAATATTTAACAGCTGAATAAAGAGGCTTGCTGAGACAATGTTTCCCCAACTATTTTAATAACTGAAATACCAATAAATGCTTTAACATCACCTGTGGTGTCAAAAATATTAGCATGCATTTCATGTTTCCTTTTTTTAAGTCTAGTCATATTTCATTGACAGCATTTCATATTTTTCCAAAATAATGTCTTGATCCTTTTTGTACAATTTACTACTGTTCCAGGGGAATAAACAAATTATTATTTTAATAATGTCATATATTTAATGAGAATATCCTTAAAATGTCATAAAATAATCTTCGCTTGTTTGTTATGGTCATACAGTTTTGTATTAAAGATAAAATAAATTATGTGGATATTTTTCTTTCTTGTCTTTTTTTTATCTCTAATGTTAAGGGGGTAAACACGTTTATGTTTCAAAAGTTTCAGAGGAAAAACAGACCACAAAAACATTTAAATGGTGAATGGTAACAAAACATTGTCTCCAACAGAATGATCAAGCCTGCATAAAAAGAAGATAAATGTAGAAATGAAAAGAAAGGGAAGTTAAGGCAATTCACATGAAGTGCATGCTATTTTTTTATCACAAACCATCACCCTATCATCTTGTAGTATTGTTTATATCCACTTCATTTAATCCGCCCTCTCTACTTCAAATCTTATTGTAACGTCAATTGCCTGTATAAATTATGCAAATTCAGAAAACAAAAGGACATTTCTTTTTCTGGCTTTAAATTGATGAAATAATCTTCAATTAAACTAGTTTATCTCAAATTTTTGTTGTAAAACACAGATCTTGATGCAAGGGAGGTAATACAATCAGAGTTATTCCCAAAAATTTACTTTTGCGCTTCAGAGGCGCATTTTTTGAGATTTTTTTCACCCCAAAACATCCCAGCTGGCTTTAAAATATCCAGTCAATTGTCATGACGTAGATACATCTAGTATAGGAAGCATGGGCAATTGAGATAAGCATAAACCCCTTAAAATAGTAATATTTTTCATCTATTCTCCACTTCAGACAGTAATGTTTGTCTTGAAATTCAGAGGCCAATCTGTATTTTACATATGTCTTGATATGAATAGAGCTTTTGTATGGAAATTCTTGATATTATAAACACTCTAAACTTGTATAAATATGTGAGCAATTTTGCCTAAGATTTGGGACAAGGAAAGTATTGTTTCTGCTTGAATAAAAGTCCCTTGAGTTTTGGATCAAAAATATCTTTACAGGCACTCTGATCAACCAGCAGAGAGAAAACAAAAAAAACAAAACCCAGATCCTTTGCATTCTGCTAACCCTAAACATGTATGTAGATCTCAGAAGGATTAACCAAAGATAGAATTTAAAAATAATCTAAGCTGAACATATATTTGCAAATGCAATCCTTGCAATAGCGAAACATATCTAGATATGCATAAAAATTTAACACCGAATTTAAGCGATTATTTTCACATTTTCAGAAGAAATTTCAACCTACCTTGAAATTAAAAGTTATGAATAGCATGCAAGTATCCATACTCCTGTGCTCCAACATCTATTATTATTTTTATAACTGCACTAACATTTTAATGAAACAACTATCACCTCATAAAACTACTGATCTAAATTTCCTGAAAACTTCTTCACAATTTGATGAAATAAGCATTTGTTAATCAATTGTATCTAAATAGCCTTAACAGCTGCTGTTAGGACGGAAAATCAAATTAAAAACAAACTGCAAATTAAAGATTGGTATCACAAGAGACAAGCTTTGCAAAGTCTGTCTCTTCCTTTCGAAACAAATATATCAAGGGAGGCAACTCTATTAAAATAATGCACAGAGTAAACCAAAGTTAGCTTTCCTTTTGTGCATACTAATATTTTTACAATTAAGTTTGTAGTCACTTTTTGCAAACAATTTTAATCAAAAGATTTTTTAGGTATAGACCAACTGATATCACTTTAAGATACATATGTAGAAGCCATCTTGTACCCCCACATTTCAGCATGATGAATATATGTGGCAATTAATGAAGTTATTGAAACAAATTTCTTAAAAATGATATAGTCAACTTGGAGCTAGGAAGTGGATATGAAATCCCGCCAAAAACGGAACGGCAAATTAAGCTTAAATTTTCAGCTTAAGGATAAAGTAACAGTCTGGAGATGCTTAATAGTGGCTTTTTTCTATACCTTTGACACCTTGACATGAAATTGACCTTTCATATAAGGACACATGTGTTGCATGCAACAAGCAGTGTCAAGTATCATTGATCATTGTTGGCAATATGAAGTAAATTTATTAGTTATACAAAAATTGTAATCAACCATATTAAGACATATTTAAATCTTAACATTGTTTTTTAGTTGATAAAACACACTACAAGTAAAGGTCAACAGTTTGCAAAACTAAACTTATTAGTAAAATGCTTCTTAAAAATGGCCAGAAGAATGCTGTTTGGACAAGTACGGTAATAGCTTTATGGCCCGAAAGTGATATGTGATTTTGTTGAAAAATAACTTACATTTCACAATTGTTATATAGTCTAAGATATAAACTGAAGCAAGTGAAATAGATGGGCCTTTGTTCAAATGGAAAACTAAGCAAAGTTATGCAAGTATCATGAATGGTGAAAATATTAAATAAGCAAAATCTCTTCTTTGAAAATTGTACCATCTAGTTTAAACCAGTATTTTTGCCAAAAATCTCAAGAACATCTTACCTTTCCACCCTGGTGTTTCTTGAAGATGCTGTGAGGTGCACGTGCCACGGAATGTGCAACTAGCGACTCTCTAAACTCCTGGGCTACACGGTTCTGGTAAACCTTGGTACGCAGTCGGTCGCTGTTACGCTGCAAGAAAATTAAAAAATACTTGCTGTTTACTTAAATTTTAAAAAAATTACACGCTTCTGGAATACCTTGGTACGTGTTCATCACTGCATTAAACACATAAATATAACTGCTGCTAACTTTTACCCTTTCCCGTGTAGAAGCAAAGTGAAAATGGCTATATGCAACCAGTATAAAACCAGAAAATCCTGCTCATATCTCACAGTTCTTTCCGGTTTTATACTGTTTGCTGCTCATCAGTATCTGAAAATGGTTGGAAACAAAACCTTAAAAGCTTGAATCTATTAAGAACATTCTTTAATAAAATAAGATTTTCTAAGGGATTGCAAACAGATCAAAATGCCTATCAGAGGGGTAAAGTGTTAAAAAAAGTAAACTTGATTTCCTAGTTCATAACAAGTCAATTTTACTCTCCAAGAAAAACTTGCTGTGTACTTGGATTAAAATCATTTTTATCACTGTTTGTGCTAACAAATGAAAAAGGACAATATCATACAGTCCAGTTCTAGCAAACCTTGGTAAACATCCAATATACTCAACAAGAGATTGCCAAGCAAAATGGTCCCCTACCGGTGAAACTCCACCATTGTCAGTAAAATAATTTTGTTTATATTTGTTGCCATAGCAACCAGAATTTTTGACTTAGGCACAAAATGAAATGACGTGCATAATCTCCATATTGCCATCTATCCATGTTTCAAGTTTCATGAAAAAATATTAAGAACTTTTAAAGTTATCACAGGATCCAGAAAAGTGTGACGGACTGACTGACAGACAGACTGACAGACAGACAGACTGACAGACGGAGTGCAAACCATAAGTCCCCTCCGGATTCACAGGTAGGGGACAACAAGCCAGCTGGACATTTGATAATTTACACAATGAATGACTGAATTACAACCCTAAGTAACATCGAAGCAAAATATTGGTTGCAGGTTGATTTTAAAGGGTAAGATGTTGAAATTAAAAAAGTTGGACTTAATAGCATTTAAATGCGAACCTTAGTTCATGGTATATAATTATATAATTATCAAAGATTTGAACTTGTGACCTTATTCTTACTTCACATGACTCAGTAATAAACATAGCTGTGTATTACAAAGTTTAATCAAAATTTTGTCACAAATGGAGCATTTACAGTGTGTTTATTAGTGTGTTTTTTATAGATTAAATCTAGTTTTTATACATCACACAGTCCTCATTTTGAAAAGATATTGCTTAAATAAACATTCTGACAAAGTTTCATCAAGATTTCTTCATAAACATGGCTTTTTAAGTAGTAACAAGGTTTTCATAATATTTGACCTGTTAACCTAGTTTTTGATACCTCATGACAAAGATTCAATCTTTGTCAGTTTTATCATAATTTTGTCATACATATGATTTCCTGAGTGGTAACAAGGTATTCTAAGATTTGACCCTGATACCCATTTTTGAATGTACTTGTTTAAGCAATCCAAACAAGTTTCATCAAGATTGAGCTAAAACATGTGGCCCCATGAGTAGTTAGAGGCTTAAAGTTGACAACAGTGACGCACACAACACAATGCTGGACAACAGACAAATAGTTATCAGAAAAACTCAGGATGAGGAAAAAAATGATAAAAAGTTTCGTGTAGAATGTGTGTTTTTTTTAGATAAGTTCAGATATTGGACATCAAAGAAAACTTACATCACATACTGTTTATCTTTCCTCGTACAGAATACCATTTTTTGATTGGTAAAGCCAGGTCACATGGAGACCATGTTTTTAAATGATGTCAAGTATATTTAATATCTAGTCAGAAAATCCATTTCTTCAAAGTCAACATTTATAAGGTCATGAAAAAAGTTATGTCTTTCAATAAAGTAAAGATAAATTTAGTCCCACTGTTAGAGTTAATATTGAAAAATGGTACATTGCATTTGTTACACAGCTTCTAATCCTAAGGATCCCTAAGTAATACAGGCCAGTACATTTATATTGTGCTTGCTCTACCGTTTCACTTATATTAATTTACAGACCCTGTATTATACTGTACAAGGTCCGTAAATAGAAATAATATCATATGAGAGCGAAACTACATGGCTAACTTTGCGCAGAGAGCTAGATTGTCCATCTATGTGATAGACACAACATTATTAAAGAAAATTTGCTTACAAATATTACCTGACCTTCTCAAACAAAAGCAAACTAGTGACCTGAAAATCAATAGGGGTCATCTGCTAGTCATGATCAATGTATCTAAGAAGTTTCATGATCCTAGGCACAAGTGTTCTTGAATTATCATCTAGATACCATTTTACTATTTCGGGTCACCGTGACCTTGACCTTTAACCTAGTGACCAGAAAATCAATAGGAGTCATCTGCGAGTCATGATCAATGTCCTATGAAGTTTCATGATCCTAGGCATAAGCGTTCTTGGGTTATCATCCGGAAACCATTTTACTATTTCGAGTCACCATGACCTTGACCTTTAATCTAGTGACCTGAAAATCAATATGGGTCATCTGCGAATCATGATCAATGTACCGTTAAAGTTTCATGATCCTAGGCATAAGCGTTTTAGAGTTATCATCCGGAAACCATTTTACTATTTCCGGTAACCGTGACCTTGGCCTTTGACCTAGTGACCTGAAAATCAATAGGGGCCATCTACGAGTCATGATCAATGTACCTAAGAAGTTTCATGATCCTAGGCATAAGCGTTCTTGAGTTATCATCCGGAAACCATTTTACTATTTCCGGTCACCGTGACCTTGACCTTTGACCTAGTGACCTCAAAATCAAAAGGGGTCATCTGCGAGTCATGATCAATGTACCTATGAAGTTTCATGATCCTAGGCCTAAGAGTTATTATCCAGAAACAATCAGGTGGACAAACGGACGGACATACTGACCGACATGTGCAAAACAATATACGCCCTTTTCTTCGAAGGGGGGCATAAAAATACATATGTGCTCTGTGAAAAGGAGGATTAATGCATGTGCATAAAGTGCTGTCCCATATGAGCCTGTGCAGTCCGCACAGGCTAATCAGGGATGACACTTTCCACTTTTAGGATATTTTTTGTCTAAAGAAAGTCTCTTGCTAGCAAAAAACAAGTTTAGGTGGAAAGTGTCGTCCTTGATTAGCTGGTGCAGACTGCACAGGCAAATCTGGGACAACACTTTACGCTTATGCATTAAACCCCCTTTTCTCAGAGCACGGCTCATATGTATGTTTTGTTGAATTTCTACAGTAACTATTACCAGATCGGACAACTCAAAGCTTCCACTGAGGCCGTGATCAGGGTCAAAGGTCTTCAGCTCCACAATGCACTGGCCCAGCGAGTCGTTGCTGGAGTTATTGTCCTTGTCTATCACGTGGAACACCACATACCTACACAAACAAGAGATTTATGTCAAACTGGGAGCTGTTTCATCTTTGTTTAAAAAGCAGTTTCAAGTGCAAGTAGCATTTTTTTTACCGATTGCAACCACCAACGGACAGTTCAAATACAATTCTTACATCAAGAGGTGCAAACGAAGATGAACTGGCTCCCTGTAATGCTCCTTTAAGGCTATAAACTATGGATGCAAGAGGTTAACCTACCAAAACGATGATTTAACCGGTTACATTTTCGGGAAAAGGTTAACCTGGGAAAAAAGTATTTGATAATGTTTTTTTTTCATGGAATAATTCGTATGATTTTACTTTTTGTGCATGACTTACTGCCATTTTGCGCTGGCGACTAGTTAAAACAACATGCCGCACTATCGACGGTAATAAATAACGTGTCAACAATCAAAGTAATAAAGCAATAAATCAATACCTTTGTGATAACAAATAGGGGATACATTTTGATAATTGGCCTTATTTTTTTGTTTGACTAGCGAACTGCGGTGAGTGCGAACTATCAAGCGAAAACATACCCCCAGTAATTGACACTTTATCGAATTCGCGATAAAAATCAGTTGACACATTGGGCGGCTTATTTTGATGAACCAATAGCCAACACAGATTGCCCGCGAAAATACCGTTTTATAAGTGACAATTTATCAAGAATTGCATTCGTAGTTAAAATCTTGTCGAGTAAACGGCGTATTTCTTTATCAGAATATAATATCATTAGTATAATTTACGTCCAACGATTCCACCATTTCCGTCCGATGCAGGTTTTATTTAATAAGCAAATTTTTAACTTATTATATAATTAAACTTCAATTAAACATATTTTCAAAATAAAACCGTTAAATTTAGTATTTGTGTAATTGCCTTAAATTTGCGGGCTATGGTACGTTAACAAACATACGTAACTATCAGTATTTGAGATCATAATACTTAAGTACTTCACTATTAAATAAAAATACTGATTATATAAATTATTAAATTTACAACTTACATTTTGTTCAAAATTGATTTAATTTGCATTTGTGTCCTTTATTTTACCCACATTTTTAAAATGAATAATGAATATCAAACGATAATACTTTGGCTACATACGCTAAATGCAAACAACAAAATATGCAATTATCGAATAAGAAGAGATGCGGATTCATTGAACACATATCACCCACTTTACGTCAACTGGCAGGAATTAAATCATTTGAATATCAAGTCAATTTGAGTTTAATAAATTAAAACAGAATGAACAATGGAACACACCATTTTTGTGAGCGATACGATGCGAACGTAATATAAGCGGCCCAACAAAAAATAAGTTTAAAACACGTGAAAATGAATATTTTGTAATTTTTCAATAGTTTTTTTTACTCCTATGCATTTACGCAGGAAAAATAAAAAAAATATATAGCATACATTTACACAATTATTATAATAAATTGTAAAATACATTTTATTACGAAACTTGCATGTTATTAACGCAAGCGATGTCAAATTTGAAATTACTTTCGTTTCTATAGAGCGGTTCGAGCGGTATGACATTTTTTACGTACTCTTAATCATTTGCACTACTTAAGGCGTTTAGTTTAACCGCTTAATAACCAGTTACAGCAAAAGGTTAACTGGTTAATGATTTTTGTAACCTCTTGCATCCCTAGCCTACTATAAACAATTGATCATACCCGACCAAAGGCGGAGGAATATAGTTTTGATATTGATTTCAATATGAAACTTCATTGGTGTATACAAATCAATAAGGAAAAGTGCCATACATATAAACCATAAAGTAACATTATCTTAAATAAGAGTTAAAGCCCAATGCTGTTTTGATGTCCATCTTTCATAAACTTTTCTGGGCTATATCTCAGAAATTATATAAGATTTCAACATGAACTTTCATGGGTATATTGATATCAATGGGATCAAATGACAGGCGCATGACCATAACACTACACTTTTTTAAAGGGGTCTTTTCACGTTTTGGTAAATTGACAAACTTAACAAAATTGTTAAAGATTCACAAATTTGTGTTGAAGCTATGATATTTGTGAGGAAACAGTAATAGTGAACATTAACCATGCTCTAGAATATCCATTATTGGCATCTTTTCACCATTTAAAAACCTGAAAAATATAAAACGTTGCAACGCCAAACATATGAATAATTTTGTGAGTTCTGCTGTTGTTGTTTGTGATAATACGATGATTGCTTATATAAAGTATAAAATACATGACTCATTGTATCAGCATGGATGGCCAAGTGATCTAAGCGTTAGACTTTTACTCCAGGGGTCAATGGTTTGAGCCCAGTTGAGGGTTACTTTTTTTCTTTCTTTAATTTTATTCTTGTTTTTAACTGGAGCTTTTTAGATCCAATGCTTACATTTATCAGTATAAAGCACTTAATGACAAACTACAATACATGCCAAAATCTGTGAAAAGATTCCTTTAAATAATAGTTATTTCCCTTTGTTGTTTTTGCATGATGTAACTTTTGCAGACTGAGAGGGCTGATCAGGGATTTGCTTTTTTGTAAAAAGGAAGTCTGTAAAGAACAAAAACCAGTCAAGGCAGAAAGTGTTACCCTGACTAGACTGTGTGGGCAACACAAGAATGGGGGCCTTTTTCCCAAAAGCCCAGCTCATTCACAAAGAAACTGGGTCTTACTTGTCCTCAAACTCTTCCTCATGTAGTTGGAACTCAAACGTCTCTGACCAGATGGGATTCAGGGTCCCCTTCAATACCTAAATAGCAAGATTATGAAATACTTAGGCACTCAGGATTTCATTTGTAGTAAAACACCAAGCGCATTATATTTTAACAAAGTCAAAATGAACAGAAATTGTTGGTCTCCTGAGTTAAAAAAATATAGGCATATATGTTGATGCTGGACTAATAATATAGGCATATATGTTGATGCTGGACTAATAATATAGGCATATATGTTGATGCTGGACTAATAATATAGGCATATATGTTGATGCTGGACTAATAATATAGGCACATATGTTGATGCTGGACTAATAATATAGGAATATATGTTGATGCTGGACTAATAATATAGGCACATATGTTGATGCTGGACTAATAATATAGGCACATATGTTGATGCTGGACTAATAATATAGGCATATATGTTGATGTTGGACTAATAATATAGGCACATATGTTGATGCTGGACTAATAATATAGGCATATATGTTGATGCTGGACTAATAATATAGGCACATATGTTGATGCTGGACTAATAATATAGGCACATATGTTGATGCTGAACTAATAATATAGGCATATATGTTGATGTTGGACTAATAATATAGGCACATATGTTGATGCTGGACTAATAATATAGGCACATATGTTGATGCTGGACTAATAATATAGGCATACATGTTGATGCTGGACTAATAATATAGGCATATATGTTGATGCTGGACTAATAATATAGGCATATATGTTGATGCTGGACTAATAATATAGGCATATATGTTGATGCTGGACTAATAATATAGGCATATATGTTGATGCTGGACTAATAATATAGGCATATATGTTGATGCTGGACTAATAATATAGGCATATATGTTGATGCTGGACTAATAATATAGGCATATACGTTGATGCTGGACTAATAATATAGGCATATATGTTGATGCTGGACTAATAATATAATTATGCAATGCTTTTCTTGATATGCATTGAACCAGTAGATAACAGATCATGCTACAACTGTGTTCAGAACATTCTAGATGAATAAGTTAATAATGGCCAAGACCTGTGTCGGACAGATCTGATAAGAGATCAACTCATTTTTAGCTTAAGATCATAAAAGAATAGCAACCCAGACTTGTGATGGAAAGATATGATTGAAATGTACTCAATTTTACCATAAAACTTTATGTGAACATAGCCAGGAACTGTGTTTGACTGATCTGATAACATTTGCTCTATTTTAACATGATTCTTAGTGAACTGCCGCCCAGACCTGAGTTTGAAAGATCTGATCCACTCCTGGAACAGCGACCTTCACAAAGGGGTCTGCACTCTGGTTCATGTCGCGCGGTGCCAGGTTGTTTGCGCCATGCACTGTTACCAGCAGCGTCTGTGGGCGCTGGAAGGCGATGCTGATGTCAAGGTCACCAGAAATGCTAAGGTCTGTCTACAGCCAAAACAAACACATTTAATGTGAGGTTAATATACATCCACAACAAAAACATGTAGGTTTTTGGAGTCTGATGATTTTGAAGGTCATTTACTTTAAATTCAAGGACCAAAGCTAAACAAACTGGTAATTTGTACTGCTGCTATTTGTTGAAGGTCATTTTCTTTCTCTGTTTTGCAGCTAGGACCAACATACACAAAATTGGTAATATTCACTGTCTAAAACATGAAAACTACTTTATAAATATTTATAAATATATTATAAACTACCTAAAAGTAAACGTTACACTACACTAACCTCCATATTCAGCATGTACCAGGCAGTGTGGATAGGCTCGTCATAGAAGGAGAATGAGCTCAGTGGAATAATAACCTCCCCTCTGACATCATCACTGCCTCCTAGACTGTGCTCACACACTTGAAAAACAATCTTGGCCTCACCTGTAATAAAACAAAACCAGTCTATAAACAAGAGCACCGCCTTGCGGGTGCAGACCGCTCATCTATTTTCTTTTTAAAGGTGAAGGGACTCTCATTTTCAATCACAAAGGAGGGAGGAGTGGAGTGAAGAGGGGTGTATAGTGTGGGGTTGTGGACATTTATTACATTGTCTTCCAAAAAAGCGAAAAAAAAAAAAATCGGGGGGGGGGGGGGGGGGGGGGGTGCGATGGTTGGACGGTATTTCAATCATAACCGTTTTTAAAAAAAAAATGGGGGGGGGGGGGTATAGTGTGAGGGTGTGGTGATAATTTGTGAGATGATCTTAAAAAAAAAAAAAAAAAAAATCAAAAAAAAAAATTGGGGGGGGGGGGGTGGGGTGGGGGGGTGGGGTGGGGGTATAGTGTGAGGGTGTGGTGGTCATTTGTGAGATGATCTTAAAAAAAAAAAAAAAAAAAAAATTAGGGGGGGGGGGAGGGGGGAGGGGGGGGGGGGAGGGCACGGGGGATGGTTTGGGTGAAGTCTATTGTGGTATGTCAGGTAAGAGTAGTTTCATCAAAGTATCAATCAAATCTAATCATAAATAAGAAGTTATGGCAATTTTAGCAAAATTTAATAATTTGACCTTGAGAGTCAAGGTCATTCAAAGGTCAAAGTAAAATTCAACTTGCCAGGTACAGTAGCCTCATGATAGCATGTAAGTATTTGAAGTTTGAAAGCAATAGCCTTGATACTTCGAGTGGATCGAAACACAAAATTTAACCATATATTAAAAGTTACTAAGTCAAAAAAGGGCCATAATTCCGTAACAATGACAACCAGAGTTATGCAACTTGTCCTTTTACTGTACCCTTATGATAGTTTGGGAGTGTTCCAAGTATGAAAGCAATATCTATGATACTTTAGGGGTAAAGTGGACCAAAACATAAATCTTAACCAAATTTTCAATTTTCTAAGTATAAAGGGCCCATAATTCCGTCCAAATGCCAGTCAGAGTTACATAACTTTGCCTGCACCGTCCCCTTATGATAGTTCATAAATCTTGCAAGTATGAAAGCAATAGCTTTGATACTGTAGGAATAAGGTGGACCTAAACACAAAACTTAATCAAATTTTCAATTTTCTAAGTATAAAAAGGGCACATAATTCTGTCAAAATGCCAGTCAGAGTTACATTACTTTGCCTGCACAGTCCCCTTATGATAGTTAGTAAGTGTTGCAAGTATGAAAGCAATAGCTTTGATGCTTAAGGAATAAAATGGACCCAAACACAAAACTTAACCAAAATTGTCAATTTTCTAAGCATAAAAAGGGCACATAATTCTGTCAAAATGCATGCCAGAGTTATCTAACTTTGCCTGCCCAGTCCCCTCATGATAGTAAGGAAGTGTACCAAGTTTGAATGCAATAGCATTGATACTTTCTGAGAAAAGTGGAACTAAACGCAAAACTTAACCAAAATTTTCAATTTTTTAAGTATAAAAAGGGCACATAATTCTGTCAAAATGCACGCCAGAGCTATCTAACTTTGCCTGCCCAGTCCCTCCATGATAGTAAGTAAGTGTACCAAGTTTGAATGCAATAGCATTGATACTTTCTGAGAAAAGTGGACCTAAACGCAAAACTAAACTGGACGCCGACGCCAACGCCAACGCCGACGCCGACGCCAAGGTGATGACAATAGCTCATAATTTTTTTTAAAAAAATAGATGAGCTAAAAATGTATAATTGCTGTTTTGTTTATTTTATCACTATACCAGTTATATCACTGCTGTCAGTTAATCTACTCCCATTTTTAACACGGCTTAACAATAATAAGTGCACATACTTATGCCAGTAACTAACAGGTGCCCTACTTATATAAGCAGCAGGGGCCATTAGCTGTAAAAAGTATGTCATGACCAATACTTACGTAGAAAGGATTTCAAGAAATTTATCATCACAAGTAATGTGGCTGGGCTGGGATAAGAACCCATGATTTATGGATTTGTAGTTAATTTTTCTACCTAGCTAGCCCGCCTGTTTAAACCTTCCATTTAAATATGGCAGGTGATTGAGACATTGTGACCCGAGGAATTTTTATGTTAATTTATTGTGAAATCTTGAGGTTTCTGAGAAGAAATTTGAATTGTGTATTTAGGTGAGAGAAGAAAAACTGTACTGCCACCTGATTTCAAAATGTAATAAATTCATAAAATTCCTAATATGATGCTCGGTTATTGTTTGGTGAAATTATTTTAAAATCCAAGCATCTATTTCTGAGGAGGTAGACTTAAAGCAGATTGATTGAAACTAAGTTGATAATCAATAAAGGAACATTTATTCAAATTAACTCTTAAATCAGAAGATCGATTTAAAAAACAACATTTTCTACATACAGGTATTAAAGGTAAACTTCTGAACCCTATTGGGGCCATTTTTTAAGAATCAATTTTTCTTGGTCCAGGGTTACTCAAGGAACATGTCTGTTAAATTATGTTTGGTTTCTGACAAAACAATTTTCAAAGTATGCTAGTTTTAAGGCCTTTTAATACCAAGTCAAACAAACTTTTAAAGATATACCTTTGAATTGAAGAAGTTTGGTAAAGAACCACACTTGAACATTCCTGCCAAGTTTGGTAAAAATAAATATTGTGTGGTTTCAGAAAAAAATATTTAAAGGTAATTCTTGATGCAGGGCAACAAAAGACAGATATGATAAACACACAAAAAGCAAATAATTATTATTATTTGAGTATTTTTTATTTCAAGAATCTCATGGAAATATAATACTAAAAAAGAAATTGTTTATCAATGATGAACAAAAACATTTCTATATCTGCAAATTCATATGAACTACTAATTTGCAAACAAATGAAACAAAATAAATTGTCAAAATAATACCAATACAATCATACCCATTGCAAATTCTGCCACATGATATCCAAAAATCTCGTCAAATCGGGGACTGTTAGTTCCATGGGAGATTTGTGTCTTCTTTTCTCCTTGATTCATTGGGTCTGGAAGAAGCTCCATCTAAAAATAGACATGATTGACAGCCTTGGAACTCATGCACTGTTGACACTTACTGTCAAAATATTTTGACAGGCGCTGAAGCTGTAGTCTCCAATATTAAGTAATGAAACAAATGGTGAATTTCATCACCTGCAGTACTGTGAAACCAATATTATTTGTCAGACATTAATTTTCAATGATTTGTGTGAGTCCACTGAACAACAATATCAAATGTTCAATAAATGTCACCATCCAAAGCTTAACATCAGTCATTAAAAAAAGTCCATAAATTTGAGATCCAAAGAAAAAGTTAATTTAACAAATTCACAAAATGTCATGTCAATGAAATAACATGAATTCACAGTACAACATATTTTTTTGAACGACCAAAATTTAGCCCTAATAGAGTTTACAACATTGACAGTAAAAACTGTTATTAAGCCCTAATAGAACTGAGTCCACAACATTTTTAGAAAATATATACAGACCCACCTTACTTCGCTGGGCCACACAAAAAGTCACATTGACAATCACACTTTTACACATACCCTAACATAGAAGTTGGACATTTTTCCTCGAATGTCTCTGTTAGCGAGGTCACGGCACTTAATGACCTTGATGAGAAGCATCTCGTTGTTTGCGTCGTACTTGAAGGACAGCTGGATCTCCCCCTTGATGTCCCCTAGGGGCTTCATGACAGAGGGATCCAGCTTCTTGAACAGCCCTTTCAGCATCTGGGTATTGTGCTGAAAAAAAGGGAGCATGGTTCTAAGAAAAAGGGGCTTAATGCATGTGCATAAAGTGTCACACAGTCTAATCAAGGACAAAACTTTCCGTCTCTATTGAATTTTTCTAAGAAGAGACTTCCTTTAGACGGATTTAAGCAGAAAGCATAAAGTATAAAAAAAATCATCCCGTCCCAGATTCTTTTGAACTTAAAGTGACCTTCATTTTTTAACATAAATGATTCATTGACTCATGACTTTTGTATAACTTATAAATAACAGTAACTTATCATGAATATCCTTCAAAGGACATCAGAGATATGGAGTGAAACTTGGCTAAAATGTTAATGTCATTGAGACAAATTAGAGGTTATTTTGTATTGTCCTAATCCCCTATACCCATTGAATGATTTTCAATCTGTCATGGTCAATGTCATTCTTCACGTCAAAGGTCTGAGCCTTTATCTGCTCAATATCCTTTAAAGAATTTTGAAAGATGTCTAAAATATTGAGATGATTGAGTCAATTTGCAGAATGTGTGGGTCAGTCAAGCTGACCTACAGCACTTTTGTGTAAGATCCACATCTTGATTACCCATGGAAGGATTTGTATAAAACTTGGCAACAATATAAAGGTCATTAAGGTCATGTGCAGAAGATGGAACAGGGTCATCTAGTTTATGTGACCAAGACCAAAGTGTTGTTCAAGATAAAAATATTCTGAACAAGTTTCAAGATCAATAATGTTTCTCAAATATGGCTTCTAGAGTGGTTATAAAGTTGTTTTACCATTTGACCTGGTGAACAATTTTTGGACGCATATGACCCATATTTGATGTTTGCTTATTAAATATGTCTAAATAAACACTCTGACCTAATCAAGATAGAGTAAAAAATGTGGCTTCTAGAGTGGTAACAAGATGTTAATAAGATTTGACTTGGTGATCAAGTCTGGGATGCAGATGACCAAGAATTTAATTTGGCCTAATTATTTTCCAGATAAACAATCTGACAAGGTTTAATATAATGATTGAGAAATAAATGTGGCTTCTAGAGTGACTACAAGTGTTCATAGATTTGACCTGGTGACATTGATTTTTGATAAATGTGACCAAGATTCAAAATTTGTCTGGATATTGTCAAGATAAACATTTAGACAATGTTTCAAGATTGACTTTTATTCTGGCTTCTAGAGTGACAACAAAGTTTAACCAAGATTTGACCTTGTGACCTAGTTATAGAACATGGCTAAAATTCCGACTCAGCCTAATAATTGTAAAAATAAACATTCTGACTAAATTTCATCAAGATGAAAAATGTGGAATGTAATAAGGTAACAAGCTAAAACAATAATTATTTTTATCGCACATTGCATACAGCATGACTGTGGGTATAGACTGACAACAATAGCACAGTTTGTGCTCAAATGTTCTTCAAACAAACAAATTAGGTAAAATGTTGAAGCCATAATAAGGCTTATCCCAATGCATTACCCTATTCTTCTTACCAAATCTCTTTGATAGCTGTCCCATCCTGTCTTAGCTACAGCTTGATCATGTTCCGATCGAAATTTCAGAATGTCAGTCAGACGCTTTACTTGCTCTGGGTCACTGCGAAGCTGCTTCGTTGGAGACCACTCCTGGTGCCTCTTCGTTTTCTTGAACATTTCTGCCTGTTATGTGAAACCTGAAAGAAAAACTACTATATTCAAATGCATACTATGGGAATCGTCCAAATAAAATTAATAGGGTTAAAAATTAGCAGGAGCCCACTAGCAAACTGCCACAAAAAAATGTGCCATGTGGGCCCCATAGACGTTTTGAGAAAACTCATGTACTCTGTACAAATGATTGAAAGAAGAAGAGTGGGCAGCCATGAACAAAACGTCCATTCAAAACCCTGGGAAAGTATTATCCGCAAATTGGTTCATCTTGACAAACGTAATCATTTTCACCAAGGTGGACATTGGTTATTAGATTATTTGGATACCCTGATTCTTGAAGATTGCTCCTACATTTAACCAATCTCGGATATTTGCACTTATAAAACAGTATTTTTGCAAAAAATATTGACTATTAAGTATATAATGGTAAACACATGGTTTTAAAAAATAATTGAGGTTTAACCTGTCAATAAAACATTGTTGTTTTACAACTGTCATGTGTTAAACAAAAAAACATAAGAACGCCATTATTTCTGGTAGATATAACACACAGTCAATATTTCATATCTTATTTTTTTTTATAAAGAATGGAAAACTTTAAACAAACATCAGATTAATTTTTTTTTTAATTAGAAATTGACAATTTAACATTTCCTCCTGTATGTATTCTACATATAAAGTTTCTAATTAACACACAATAATTTATTTATCAGTATAATGCAATGTAGTGAAATAAAGTCACTACCAACAGTGTAGAGACGCGGTTAGAGTGTCTGACTTACTACCACTCTGGAAACCAAGGGTTTAATTCCCTTTTAGAGCTCAGGATTTTTTTACATTTATGGTGACGAGGCACACACATACTGTAATTCAGAAAGTGGGTTTGATGTTTGTAATGGTTTCAGGGAGCCGCTTGTGCAGTGGAAAAGTCTGGGTGTTGAAACATTAAGAGTGTCATGAAATAAGGTCAATTCCAACAACTTAGCTGTTGGGCTTGATCTTTAGCTACATGTCTGACAAACACTCTAGAGACTCGGGTTCAATCCTCTGTTGGAGATCAGGATTTTTTACATTATCACTTCTTCTGTTGACACTTTTTTCACAAAAAATTAACCCCCCTGCAATATCAGTTTTATTGCTATTAAAAGTATGCAAAATTGAAATTGGGACAGCAAATCAGAATTCATGGCTCAAACAGAACCACTATTTTCAAGATGGGAGTTTTACACTATCAACATAATCAAATATTTTGAAGTCTATCCCTTATTCTTATAGTATCAGCCCTTCTCATAGTATTGTGCCTTTAAGGTAGCGCACCTCTAATGGGCACATATCCAAATATAATCTAATTAATTATTTTCTTAATCAGCATCATTTCACTGAACTACATGCAAATTTGTAGGTAGGCTTTCCATGCTTTTAAAAAAAATATACCGATTTTTTCAAAACCACCCCCACGCTCGGCTTTTGTCCAGTTTATTTTCACCCCTGGGGTATATAAAAGTTCCATAATTCATTCAAATTTCCAAATATGGGCATGCAGTTGGTGTGTACAGATGCTGTAAAGGTGTTTAAAGTTTAAACAAGATGAAACAAGTATTCTTTTACAGACATTTATTTTTTACAAATTTTTATCTATGGAAGAGCGCCATGAAATGTAAGTGATTTCAGCCAAGTAAAAAGTGGGTCGGTTAAAAACAAAGTGTCATAAAATTCAAAATAGTATCATTTAAGTCATATTTTAAACTTAGTTTTTATAGAAACACTTTATACAGCAAAAATACCAAGAACTAGACAGATTTACCGTTTACTTTTTGAAATAAAAATAAAAATGCAACATGCATAGTTCGTATTTTCAACAGTAAATCACCCAATTTCGCCATAACGTTGTTTTAATTTTAATAATTGAAGAATGTGCATAAAAATTGCAACATATTTAACAATAAATATAGCTTATATGCCATATTAAATCAAATTACGTAAGAAAATAAATAAAACGCGTCGCAAAAAAGTATACGTCGTCGGCAGGATTCGAACCTGCGCGGGAATATCCCAAAAGATTTCTAGTCTATCGCCTTAACCACTAGGCTACGGCACCTAATAGTAGGCTCTTCAACCTTCGAAGAAATCGCGGGAAATCATTAGAGGTGCGCTACCTTAACAAAAAAAAGTGCTGGAAAGTTAATATTTTTTCAATTTTTAAAAGTTATCATTTATTTCATGGTTATCCACGACTATTAGGACGATCATTCGAATGCTTTCTGGTGATCATCGGAAAGAAGGTCATGTTTATTGCAGGGTGATGCTATGACTTTTAAATTACCTTACACACAATATGTTATTTTGTTGATGGATTAATAGTAGCTTTATCCAATGTTTTAAATGCCGCTTATTTTTTAATAAAATGTAACAATATTTTAAGAACAACATGAGCAAGAGTTTCGTTTTTCCATTAGGATACTATTTTTTTTAAACAAGCACATGCAAATAGTAACAAACCTTTGCAACCAATCAGAAAGGCTGATATTATGAGAGCCATTGTACATGATAAAGATTACTACAGGGAGCTAAGTCTAGCCAGTATTTTGTCAAAACAATTGCGTTTTTAAATGCAGTTTTTGTTGTTATGTCCAAGAATACACATTTGACTGCAGATTGACATACAACACATGCTTGTTTTTGTATTTGTTGACTTCCAAAATATGTAAGCATTCAATAAGATGGCCGATACTATGGATAGACAGTCTCAGCCAAACATGGCTAGACCGACAGTCATGTCCTGTAAAATTTTGTAAGGTCCGGCCTGTCAGTCAAATTAACAGGACCAATTGTCTGGGAAAAAAAGAGAACAAATTTGTTGGTTTGTATAGGTTTGTTAACGGCTCTGAAAGTTTTATAAGGTGCAAAAATAGCGATAGCGCCTTTATACACGTGCTTTTCCGTACAAACGCTCTTTCTGCTGACAGAGTTTTCCGAGGGCACCTGATTGGTCCATTTTTATGCATCTTATGAATGTGGGTCAGGACAGTCCAAATACAGGATGGCCTAGTCGCTTAACAAGATAATTATTAAAATTTAAACGATATAGATATCAATTTGTGTGGTTATAGCAATAGTAATGTATAATAATGATCATTGTCATTCAAACTGTTATTATCTTGACTGTCAATGTCCATGCATGAAAAAGGCTGGTTGTCATTTATTGAGACCGTTGTCGGTTTAGGCCGTATTGACCAGACTCATATCTGACATGCGCGCTAAGCGTAGCTTAGGTAAACAAGTATCAGCTACTTTGATTTGGAAAATGTTCTTAAGATATTACAAATGAGCGATTTCCGTTTATATTAGTCCATATAAACGGACTCCCAGAGCCTTTGATAATTTTTGCTATGGAGGCTCAGCAACCCATTGGGTTATAAAGCTGAGAGTTGAATTGACCAGTCGCCAACTCCGCCCACATTTTGTCGATCAGCCAATCAGATATCGATTTTTCACACACCCCTCAGCAACGCTTATCTGGCCGCCATTTTGTCCGACAAACAAAGCGTGTTGTACATATGGAATGGACGTAATTTTTAAGAGTTTACACAGATTTTATATCAAATGCATGATCATTACTGTTCGATCATTATTCAAAATTGTAGGTGCTATACATACTTTATAAAAGGTTATTATTTTATCTTTATTTCTTGAACATATGAACGAGTAATGAGAAAACAAACACAATAAATAGTTTAACCACACCAGGTGTGTGTTCTATAAAACGTGTTATACCGTTTGATGCACAATATTATTAAGCAGTTTGGGCAATATAATAATTGCCACACGTGCTTATTAATCTCAGCTTAATTGTCGATGATTAATAAATAACAGTATGTTGCGTGGATCTCAGAATGAAGGAACATTAAGGCATTGTTAGGTACTGTACACAAGAAAAGAAAACTATTTAATTACTTTAATGATTTCTAATTATATATATTTATTTTCTGTGGATCATAAACAATGGAAATCATTATAAATTGTTAACTTAAATATTGTTTTAACTAAAGTAAAAACAACACAAAGGTGATTTCAACGCGGCTTAGCCAGCTTAAAGCGACTTCAAGTGTAAAATGTACGGCTTATAATACAACAACAACATTTCTAATACAACATATATTGATACGGGGAGAAATGTGAAAATTGCAATTAACATACAAGGGCCATCTTGTTATAAATAAGCAAATGCATAATATTCTAAATGTATTCAATTCGAATGTTCGTGAACAGCACCGTAATACCAACATTTCATTTTTTGATAGTGAAATGTAACAGGTTCGCATTAAACATAAATGAAACAAAATGCATATTAGACTATCTGTTAATGAAACCACGAAATTAGGCCTGAATTAAATTATGGTTACAATCAAAATTTAATTTATATCCAAATAAAAAAATCTGTGTCTTTTTAAAAATAACACAATAAAACAAAGATCTAAACATTTTTAATAAACAAAAAAACCATCATGATATGGATATGTCATTTGCATTTAATAAAAATATTTTCAAAATTATATATGAATAGCCACCGGGTTCACTGTCAGACAGTTGAATACAAGTTCAAAATCAATATGAAATAAATGCTCATTTTTACAACGGATTTTTCATCACCTCCCTATATAATATGTATAAGAAACGTTTCTAATAGTCAGTCTGCCGTTAACTCATTTATTTTGATTACGCCATTTCTCTCTTAAGTTTTTATGATTGTATTAACGTTTTACAAAGCAGTTTAGGTTAGTGTGCGGCTTTGATAATTTATTATATAGAAAAGAGCATAATACATCATTACAAATATAGAATTTCCCTCACGTAATCCGCTATAATTGCTATCGCTTGTCGGAGTTTTCTAATCACTAGACCACGTGACTATGTGGGCGGAGCGATCGATAATTTGGCGACTGGTCAATTATTGCAACTAGACATGCTACATACAATAAACATTTGAACAAAGCAACAAATACAAAGACCAACGGTTAATAATTTTGTTTATAATGATGCAAGGTCAAATATTTACACAATATTTGTGATATCAAATCTTTAAGAAAATTACCCACGACTCCAGAGGAATATAGCATACTAGCTTTTGTTAAAATTTTTGAAATTTTGAAACTCTGCCAAAAATAATAAATATTTTAAATAGCGCAAACATATATTCATATCCGTTCAAAAATAGAACATTAAAACGTTGAAAATAAAACAGAACATTTATGTACTAACAAAATGAAAGTAATGAGCAGCTCCTGACAAACGTAGAGTGTTCTTGTTCAACTAGTTGTTTTGCGAATTATTGACTATCCGCCATGTTGTTTATCATCTCAACGGTGTCACAATAAAACGGATAGCTCTTTTTTCAACAATAGGCTGCACGACACTAAACCACTGTGCATGATCTCAGTCGCATTGTATGTCTCAACAAAGATCTATAAAGTGGATACCCATTGTTGTTGTTATTTTTTATAGATCGTTGTCTAAATATCGTTATGTTAATGAAAATGTGAATGTTCTTATGGCGCTCTAAATGATTAAGACTGGTTAAATAATGGGATTTACCAGAATGTTGAAACTTTAAACAGGTGCATGTCAAGATTTAAAGTAAATATAATGACTCCGGGCTAGTAGTAGTTAATTAATATTGAAACGGTTTAAACTACAGAATTGAAGTATATGGTACATGATTTGAGTATAATTACTTTTTAATTTGCTTTATGACTTTGAAATGTGTTGTGTACATTCAAATGTACGCCCCATGCTATAGCTAGATTGGTCATTGTCTGCTCGGGTACTTTTTAAATGTACCCCGGTACTCCTAAGTATACTGAAACGTACCCGGGATTTTTAACGCTAAATTGGTCGTTGTCGTCTATTTGTTTTGTCTATTTTGTAATTATGTTCATATTTTTGTCAATATTCTGTAAATGGCCTCAATATTATCGAAACTCCTACAAAATAAAGCATGTTGAGGAAGGTTATGTTCAAAGATTTTTTTCGTAATCCGTAGCGCGTTTTATGACATCAGGTTTTGGGCGGGAATATAACTCGGTTACAGTCTAAATTGGCCGGGGACGAGTTAGTATATTTTCCGTACCCGGGGTACATTTAAGTATACTAAAGAGTACCCAGTGTACATTTTAGAAGTACCCAAGCCGACAATGGCCCATCGAGCCATAATATGCCAGTTGAAAGAGAAAGATTTAATAATGTAGAAAGTGACCAATAAGTGTATCATTTTTTGGTGTGGTACATAAATATTGGTTCCTGGTTTACTACATCTGTCTATTTTGTATTGGTTCCTGGTTTACTACATTTGTCTATTTTGTATTGGTTCCTGGTTTACTACATCTGTCTATTTTGTATTGGTTCCTGGTTTACTACATCTGCCTATTTATATTGGTTCCTGGTTTACTACATCTGTCTTTTTAGATGGTCGCTTTAGCGACCGTCTAAAGTGCTTAGTGTAAAATTCAGGTCGGTACGGCCTAGGTATGATTAACCCAATTCCCGCTTACTACGCGCAAGAAAGAGTTGTATAATTTATGCAAGAGGTTTGAGTTCTCCAAATATGTTTATTCACAAATGGAAACACTATATTAATATCGTGTTAAATGCAATAGTTTCGAATGGTGTTTTATAGAAAAGAATAAAAAAAAACAATGATCGTATTGTACGTGTCGCGGAGGAGATTGTTTATGAATGATTAAAATAGTCCACTTTCTGCTGCGTCTGCGTGAAATAGTATTTTCGCTCATCTCATTCATAACTCTGAGGCTGGCGATAAACAAAGGGGAATCCGGGTGAGAATAACGCACTAGTATAAGGTTACGCTTGTTTATATTCACAGGTCTCAATTAATAATACGTTGACCACGAGTTCAACAATTATTACAGGGATACGATAGACAACATAAAAAATGTTTCATTATCGCTGAAACTGTTAAAAAAACATTTTAATATAACAAGAATATTCTCTAAAAAATGTAGTCTTGCTGTTTTGAAATAAGGTTTGGAATTTTGGTTTCTAAATAACTTAATTCAAAACAAAAGTTTAATGATAGTGTTTTTTTACTTGTTAGTCGCATATTTACCGCATTATAATGTGTGTTATAATAGGCAAACCATACATTAGTAAAATTCAATCTGCCTTCGCACATAGAAGGAATGGGTCAATTAGGTGCTGCGTTTCCTTTGCTTACTTCAATTAGAGGTCAATTCTTTACGTAATAGCAATCACAAGGTTCCGGCTTCAAAGGAATTGCGGAGCGTTCTTACATAATAAAAGTCGTAGTCGCATGGTATCTGCGTTTAGCGTCCTATTTGGTCACGTGGTTCTTTTTCGCGGGTGTTTTGGCATTCATGATATGAGGCTATTAATAGATGCGCCTGTCGATAAACAAAGGAAAGTTTACGGGTTATAACAACGCAATAGGTTACGCTGTCACATACAACTCAATGACGTAGTACAGGTCGTAAATTGAGAGATTCGGGAAAAAGTTGACGCTTATTTATATTCTCAATTTACAAAATGTTGAACATAAGTTCAACAATAACTTCGGCGATACGATAGACAAAAACAAAAAAAATGTTTCATAATCGCTAAACCCGAATATAACAAACAATTTATAATAATAATACGAATGACCTGTTTCATAACCTCGTTCATGCTACTACAGCGGGTATTTCTGGAAAACGTTCTTTGGTTCTCAACAGATAGCGGCGATCTTTTGTATTTACGGGTGCAAGCAACGCAATAGTAGAAGATTAGTAGAAGGTTTAGCTTGTTTATATTCACAGTTCTCAATACATAAGACAGTTGGATATGAGTTCATCAATTACTACAGGCATACTACAGGCAACCTCGAAAATGCTTTATAATCGCTAAAACCAAAAACAACTAAATATATTATATTAAATATATTTATAACAGTAAATGTATTTTAAAAATGTAGTCGGCGTATACGCTGACTTTGAAATAAAGTTAGCAATTTACTTTTCTAAATAATTAAATACAATTAAACAAAAGTTACACTATTATGTTGTGTTTTTCACCTGTAAGCTGCATATTCACCGCATGAAATGTGTGTTAGCATTGTCAAACCACACATTAGTGTGAGTAAATAAAAAATATACTACGGGAGAGCACTTCATATGTGACCTCATATGCCTTGTTATGAGTATCTTATTTCACTATCGAAATATATCGTATGTTTATATTTGATTTAAACGCAGTTTTCTTTCAACACATTTAAATCACACCTCAATAGCGTCGTCATGCGAAAATGGGTCTTATGCGTTTCGGCAAGCGTTTGTTAAACCCAACATGTGCTTTTGCGCAGTCAGGCCATAGGCGATGCTGTTCGCTTTAAAATCACTCAATATGTTATGTTTCTCCTTACCAGAAGGATGGATAGCTGAGTGGGCTATTAATATGATGGGCGCATATGGAATAAGACCCATTTTCGCATGACGAGGGTCATTACAAATTTCATTGCGAATTTAAAATGCCACATTTAAGAACAATGCTTTTTGATACAAAATTGAATTCAAAATAGCAAACTTGTTAATAATGGCAGCCTATCCACACATTAAGGAATGATTTCCAGACGTGCTGACCAAGTACGGCAAACATTGTGGTATGATAATTAAACGATTTTCTCTTATCGTGACACTATACTATTTCGCTAATGATTGTTTTCTCATCTTGGAGGCGAAAGTGAAATTCTGCGAGATGGATTGTAACGCGTAATTGTAACAGGGCCACAATTTGTGTCGTTTGAGCATACAGAGAGTAGTCCGGAATTCCTTACACTTAACAGTGCTACATCCTTTGAATTGAGCACATACGCAGTGATGTAGCAAAAATTCAGAGGTTGAATCTCGAATCAGCTTATTAAATATTCGAAAATATTCATGCGTGTCTGTTGGCGTTATGTAAAAGTCACTAAGATGAAAACTTAAACAGCGACGCCTAAAAGCGCATCAGTGCTCTATACCTATGTTTATGTTAGCGTTGTTGACACCGTGTGAACTGCTCGGGTAACAAGTAAAGCATAAACAGCAATGTTTATATACTTTTATTCCTCCATATAAAGATACGAAGATTATTGTATATTTTGAATTTGTATATGGTGTCAAAAATCAAAAGTTTTGTACACGGAACTTTCATTATGAATTTATATTCTTGGTGAGATAGTCATTTGATATTAGAAAAAATATTCCTTTAATATGATGGTGACTGCAAATTTTCTTTATATTAAGTTCTCATTTCCATTTTCATCGTACTTTCTATGCTTTCAGAACTTCCAAAAAAGTATGTTGTTTTTATTTTGTCTTAGTTATTTCTATGAAATAATAAGGATGATAAAAAGTGCACACAAAACTCGACCCGTGCGCTATGACACACACTTTATAAAGTTGAATGGCGTGTGTTCATTTCAAACTTGCGATTGATTTTCAAAAATCAATTGCGTGTTAAATTATGCAATAGCGAACATCTTTAGTGCCTTCAGCGCTTTGATTATATTGGTTGCTGGTTTACTACATTTGTCTATTATTGGTTCCTGGTTTACTACATCTGTCTATTTTGGTTCCTGGTTTACTACATCTGTCTATTTTGGTTCCTGGTTTTCTACATCTGTCTAACATTGGTTCCTGTTTTACTACATCTGTCTAATATTGGTTCCTGGTTTACTACATCTGTCTATTTATATTGGTTCCTGGTTTGCTACATCTGTCTATTTATATTAGTTCCTGGTTTGCTACATCTGTCTATTTATATTGGTTCCTGGTTTACTACATCTGTATATTATTGGTTCCTGGTTTACTACATATGTCTATTTTGTGGTTCCTGGTTTACTACATCTGTCTATTTTGTGGTTCCTGGTTTACTACATCTGTCTATTTTGTGGTTCCTGGTTTACTACATCTGTCTATTGTGTGGTTCCTGGTTTACTACATCTGTCTATTATTGGTTCCTGGTTTACTACAGTTGTCTATTTTGTATGTTGTCACATGCCCACGTGGGCCGTGACTTATACATAAAGTCTCGAGTTTCTAATATCAATATTTCAAGTTTGAAGGCTGGAGTCTAGAGTTTCTAATATCAATATTTCAAGTTCGAAGGCTGGAGTCCGAGTTTCTAATATCAATATTTCAAGTTTGAAGGCTGGAGAATAGAGTTTCTAATATCAATATTTCAAGTTTGAAGGCTGGAGTCCGAGTTTCTAATATCAATATTTCAAGTTTGAAGGCTGGAGTCCGAGTTTCTCATATCAATATTTCAAGTTTGAAGGCTGGAGTCCGAGTTTCTAATATCAATATTTCAAGTTTGAAGGCTGGAGTCCGAGTTTCTAATATCACTATTTCAAGTTTGAAGGCTTGAGTCTAGCGACGCTTTTTGGAGCTTTCCACGTTAAATCACAAATAATATCATTTATACATATATGTATATAAGTAACTTTTGTTTGTATGATATCAAAATATAGACATAAAGCATACACACCGAAGCGATGCAATTTTGCATTGAACAACCTTATTTCGACTTTTTCCTTTTAAGTCCAGCGATGACATGAATATTTAATTATACGATGCTGTGCTTTAGATTTTTTTAACAAAGACAATGTGTTGCTGATTAGAAAGTTACGATTACGACGCTCTTCTATTCTATTTCTTTTCAATTTGAATCGCAATTACATAAGTGCGGTTATTTTTTTATTTACTCTTAAATGTTTGGTGAATATTTTTTGGCCAAGTGTGAAGGTTGGATTTCCTTAAAACCGGCGTTTTGTTCATGTTTCATTCAAACTTACCAACATACATAGTTTGTCTATAACCGTAAGATCAAACATATCGTACAAATAAAATATTAATGGAGATTCACCATGAAACATTATAAAAAGAATATGTTGTAAAAGATTTACGGAAGATTAGTGATTTTTCGTCCAATCTTCATCAACATCGAGCAGTGTGTCTATGACCATAATAACGTTATGCTACATTTTTCTTTTGCCTAGTTTTATGTATACCCATCGATATTTATTGTAGAAATCTCTTCAGTATCTGCATTTTTTCTTGGGTTTCCATCGATTATATCAAAACGAGTGACTGCTTCTTGTTCTGCATAATCCCTGTAAGTCCTATTAATTCTTATCCCACCACTTCTACCCATGTTAAAAATAAAACTGCCCCGTATCCATTATGCATACTAGGTTGTTTACATCGGGCACTGGAAAACTACATGGAAGTTGTTTCTTCCGTATATTGTAATATCCCCTTGTTAACAAACTAATGCGTCTCATGTGGCCAATGGTCAGGCATAGGGGAATTGATCACGGTTCTTTCGATGCTAGAATACTGTACTATACATCTCTTCAATGGCTCATATCTCTCGGCACCGGAACTTGTATAAGGGGAAGTAGAGGAGATCAAAGGTTTAGAAACGCATAGCCTGTAATTTTTAGTTATTTTTAGGAAATCGACTTGTTTCTTCACAAATATGCCTATAGTGCTGAAAGAGGACGAATATGTATATATTTTTTCAAACATTGACCACATTGCAGTATAATAACATACATTATGATTTATACCTTCAGTAATCTATAGAATGGTAGTTGGGCATCAATCATGTAAAGTTTATGTACTACAATCAGGATTCTGTAATGCAAAACAAATCTGTATCACATGTAACTGTAACAACGATATTGGGGTAGAGGCATTGACAAGCAGTTGATGTGGTAGGTGGATATATATATATAAGCCTCCTTTTGGGAAAACGGGGCTTTTTGCATTTACGTTAAGTCAGGTTAGCCTGCGCTGTCCGCCTAAATTGGATTTTCGCTAAGAAGTGACATCTTTTAAACGAAAAATACCATAAAAACGAAAGTTGTCGTCTCTTTTTAACCAGGCGTATATACGCTCATGCGTTAAACCCCGTTTTCCCGGAGCGAGACTCATGCTAAACATTACGACACGGGTTTTCTTTATGCGTGACACACTTACATGTATACCTAAAATGCTAAAACGATGGATGTAATTATAACAAACGTTTATTTTTCTGCACAATAATTCAAGCACTTCTATATAAAAAAAATAACTGCTTTAATATATATTGATGAACATTTATTACAAATACGATGAAAACGTTCACGTTAAACCTCCTTAGCCCGCGCTACAACTCATGGACACGTTTCTTAACTGATGGTTTATTGTGCGACATTATTTTTTCCTCTCTATCCATTTGTCTCGCTTTCTGACTTAGGTACTTAGTAATGTTCTCGTTGAATTCGCTCCCTTGTCCGTTCGCCATTGTAGCGGAATACATCATAGAGAACGATGACTTCGGACAATTTAAAAGGGCGTTGCCTGTATTTGTGTCCGCTGCTTCACTGTGATTACTGCAAATGACCAAACACACACACGATATTAGATTAGAAACGCAGTGTACACAATACAATAATTTAGTATACCAAACTCAACAAACTATACATCATTTATCAAGTCGATTGCTTGAATCTGGAATGCAGTGTACAGATTAAGACAATATCGTATCCCAACCTTACCAAATTGACCTTTCGACAGCCGATTGATTGACAGGCTTATTAACCAATCAGATTACTGCATAGATTAGGCCCGTTTCTATCCGCCATTTTGTCCGTCAAACTCGCCGTTGTTCGTCACATAAGCTTATACGTAATGCTGTGTTTTAAACAAAGAAAATGGTTAAAAGGTGCTGTTATGGCACTTGTTATTCAGACACAATGTATCCAGAACGGTTAAAAGATGGAACTACGTTTTTTCCGTTCCATTAACCGGGTACTAATCTTAAAAAATGCAAACGTTGGATTCGTCTTTGTAGTCGTCTCAACGAACAGCTTAATCTCAACATATTAAGCTATCGCCCGAAAGCAAAACACCTCGACGTTTGTTCGAAGGTCGTCATAATAAGATACTACGCGAAAATAGAATATGTAAGTTTTGCACCGGACACGCTATAGAAAACCAGTATCACTTTTTACTTGTTTTTCCTCTATATAGAGAAATTAGAAAGGAACATTTAAAACCATATTTTCAAAGGTGGCTAACGTTAAATAAATTTGACATTCTAATGCAGTCGGCTAATAAAAAAATATTCTAAACTTTGCTAACTAGATTATTAATGCTAATGAAATGCGTAATAATAAAGACAATCAGTTATAATTTTTAATAATATCACATAAAATAGAGCATTTTTATTTCTTTCGGTTTAAATCTTCCGAATTTAATGTAGCTAGTTGTATATCGTTAAAAGTTAAGAAACTATTTTAAAATGCGCATGTAATTATCAATAGTTGCCAATAAATGTCATTTTACACCATATGTGGGCTTTCTACTAATCCGTTATCAAAACAGATGCCGCAAACTGTGAATGACCCTTGACACTTTGATAGCCAGTCTGATTAGCGAGGTTTTTTTTGTACATGAAAATTCTTTCAACTTCTTATATTTTAAACATTGCAAAAAATAGTTTAAGAGGAAATTAATAATATATTGTGTATGTTACTTTTTTGACGAAATTGACTATGTTACACGATTATAACAATGCTCATGGGTCATTTTGACCAAACGCATTATAGATATGTGTTATATCGGATTTCAATATAACGTTCTTTGTCTTCTTATAGAATAAATTTACTTACCTTTGCCACATTTGCAATATTGCCATCGGTTGCAAAATTAACGGCTTTTAATTAAAAAACTGAAACATCTATTACTCAATGAAAAGTATTGTGACAAACGACAATGCATTCTGTATGTGATAATTTGCGATAATTGGCCGACTTTGACTATAGATTAACGACTTTTAAGTAGACTTATAAAAAAGTTATGACTATTTCATAGATATGATAATTATATTCAGCATAACTATTCAATGATAATAAAAATATTGTATGGCCTTTCTGGTATACCATGAGGCGTTTTTGGTTCACTGATGCGGACTTTTTGGGAAGCCTTTTTGGTAAACGGCCTTTCTGGTACTATATCTTTGAGGGGAGCTAAACACCTATTTGATACATTACATTTAACACATTTTAAATAAAACATGATAGCAATAGAAACATTTCATGTAATTTGGACCGAAATCTTTGTGAATATCTTCCAACGTACCGATTCGCGTAGCCAGTTTTATGACGGACTTCGGCGGAGTGACCTCCCTTGAAATCGGGGGGCGTGATTCACTCTCGCTGTTGAAAGGTCAATTGATACTATGGCCTTGGTTATTAATAAAGGGTATTGCTTGAATCGGTAATTATTCAAGAATACTACTACGTAAAACTAATACCGGTAAGCGTAACCTAGAAATTCAAAATTCGCCAAACATAAACAATAACTATTAAGTAATTAAAACGTTGTTACTTGTACAGTTTGAGACGTATTCGGTCGAATAAGGACTACGATTGCTATCGGGCCAATAAGCATAGTCCTGTGAGGTACACGTAAACAGCCTGTATTACAGGCTAAATTCCATAACACGTATTCATCAGTAATAAAAGACAATCTTTCCTGACAAGAAATATTAAATAATTCAAACGTTGTTCCTTGTACAGTTTGAAACGTATTTGGTCGAATAAGGACTACGCTTGCTATCGGGAGAATAAGCAGTCTTGTGATGTACACGTATACAGAAAAAATCAAAAATACGTATTCATCAGTAATGAAAGACAATCTTACCTGACATGTACTGAGGACAGTCTGAGGTATTCGTTACGGAAACATTAACAGACTGTTTACATGCATTTAACAGTTCAAAAAAGAAGTGGGACAGCTTTGTTTATTTGAAAGGTGGCGGCAGTTCGATATCTAAAGAGTAGTTTAAGTTTAAACCTATTTATTTTAGTGCGAGTGCATCGAAAGCCTAAGGCTTATTGAACCGCTATCGATCCCTTTTCATGTGTAGAACCGGTACTTGGTATATATGAGGGAGATCTGAAGAACGCTTCTACAGTATGGATCGAACCCGTGACCTCTCGGTCATTAGGCGGACACAATATGCACTAAGCCATGGCGCTCTTTACATTGTAATTTAACCTATTCTACTTACACCCTTCTCTGCTTGTTAATCCAATGCCACAAGTATGCCACGAGGAGAAGAAGGCACACAACGGAGACCAACAAGTACGCCAACACATACTCTAGCATCCTTATGCGTCAAAGAAGATCAGGTATCATACGATGAAAACAAATTCATCTGTCCGGTTCATTGTTAATCAGTTAGGTAATCCTGTTATTTATTGCCTAACACTGCAAACATAAAGATGTAAACATAGTTCAAACTCATTTAAGATGTTTTTTAGTTAAAATATTAATTATCAACATAGTTAGCTTCATTTTAATATCAAACTTAAGAAACTATACTGTTGGTTATACATATATATATATATATATATATATATATATATATATATATATATATATATATATATATATATAAAATTATTAAAAGCTGTATAAAGAGACAGAATGCACATCTACTATATGTGTACATGTATACGAACTTCTATTTGACGAAATTTATTGAACAAGTTTACATTAAATGATTACCTTATGAGTGTTATCGACTTTACCTGTTTTTCAATATTTAACACAACCTAAAACACGTTAGATTTCAATATCGAAACCGGAAGTAAACAGCTAGACGATTGAATTTAAATTTTGCATGCGCAAATACTACTCGACTGTGGTGACTGTAGAGCGGGCAGATGTAACTTGATCTCATATGTCATGTTTCACTGATCATTCTGGTATATGAACTTAAAGGCACACTACATGATGAGAGCCTCGTTTTGGGAAAACTGGGCTTAATGCACGTGCGTAAAGTGTCATCCCAAATTAGCCCGTGCAGTCCGCACAGGATAGTCTTAGAATAACTGTAGCGACTCATTTTACAGTAGAAGGGGATACATCTTCATGATCTGTTTATCTTTATTATAAATTCTTAAATTTGATTAATTTAAATTGAAATCAACTCAATCCCCGACCATACTGGGGATCGAACCCGGGACCTCCCGGTTCCAAATCAGGCAGACACTCTACCGCGTCGCTATAAAAGCTAGCTCATATAGCAAGGCAGTATAAGTTCTCCTTATACCGAACCCTGCTACATATAGAAGCTTATAATTAAAGTAAATACAATCCTTGTTTAATAATTTACAAAATAAAATAAAGTTCACGAACAAAACATGTCGCCCATTTGGCAATAAGCGAAGGTATATTGTATCAAATAAAAGGAACAGGCAACATAAACAGAGGTTTCAAAACATCATATAATGCAACAATTACCAGAATTTCGGAAATTTGCTTATTCTAAACATGATATGATTTGTAGAGAGAAGATTTACAGTGAATATACTGTTTAATGTGTACGTATTGTTACCTTGAAAAACTTTGAAACAAATTTTGCTATCCTGCAATCCGCTCGGAATCAGTAACTCTCTCAATTCTACAGGCCAAATATATAAACAGTTATACGATGGTGGTCAGTCATCACATATACTAGTATTTTGTGTACATAGCTCTTTGACCTCCTCGTGCACGTATGTTGGCAGTTCTAACGGTACACTACTGGTTATTGGGAGATCGTTCATTACAATTGACTGTAAAACAGTTTCTGCGCATGTGCTAAATTGCAATAGGCCACGTGATAAGCGCCTGAGTTCAAAGATGTCGCTGCACGAATGCAATATGGCGTGGGTCCTGCAAAATCCGAAACGTTTTCTGGAAGGTGACAGCCCGGATTATGTTGACAACTTAACACATAAGGTCAATATGTTGTTCATACTGTTTATCTAGACAATCGCATATATAACGATGTGATAGATATTAATTTTATTAAATACACAGTATGTTTAAACTATCAAATTTTGTTTAACTTAATTGAAATTCAGATAAAAAAATAATTAAATAATGGCAATAAAACAAAAGCAAAATAAGTTAAATACAATCGCACACCCACTCGTGAATCTCCCACATGTAGACTCAACTATGGTGGTTGTGGATTGCCGATTGACATTCATCATCAGTATGGAGTTCTTCAGTCGTTAATGTTTCTCCCCGGAACAATGGGCAACTCGTGAGGGTGGGGCCACCGTAGCTAAGGTGTGAATATATATAGCTCTATTTATGCCAAGTTGCCTCTTCTCGTCTAAGCCATAACTAGCTCGACGACCGCCCTCCAGCTTGTCTCAGTTTTCGGATAGTCCGCTATCTATCACTGCCAGTAGACCCGACAGCTGACATCAGTCGGCACACGGATTGTGCGCAAAACGCTCTAGCGCCTACTTCTATGGGGAACAACCAAGTACGCCAGCCTCTTTGGTTGCAAGTTTCTAGAAGCTCTGTGTACTTGGCCTTTTTCCTCTCGTAATCCTCCTCGCATCTGGTTTTCCAAGTCGTTTTCCCGTCTCTGACCACATCACGGTGTCGGGCCTTGGGTGTGTCTGTACGATTCTTAAGAAGACCAGCTTCTTGTCAACGTCAACCTTCATGCTGCATCCGGTTGCGCCGTTGAGGATTGAGGTTTTCTGTGTAGGCTGTCTCTGTGCAGTTTCACCCGGCTTTACGAAGTTGATTATATGATGCCGCGGGGTCTACTGCGTTCGTTTTCCCTTTCTTGTTCAAGCCAGTCAGCCACCTCTCTGAGGACATTGTCGTGACGTCATCTGTATCTTCCTTGTGACAGAATTGTAAGGCAGCAAAAAAGAACATGTTCTAGAGTGCCGGGACGATCACAAAGTTTTCATTTAGGATCTTGCATGATTCCCCAACGTCAGTGATTTGCGTGTGATGGTGAGAGGTTATGGACTAACCTAAGGAGGAAGAAAATTCTGATGGAGTCATGCTTCCAATTTCTTCCCTAGTGTATTCCATGTTGCCCATGCTCCCTGTGTACCCATGTCTACCGCTCTAGATTGTCTCTTGTATTCTTCTGCCTTCCTGCCATGTGCCTGGATCATGGCGAGCCTCTCTTTCTTGTTTGCTCGGCTTCACAGATGTGTTTGTTGTTCCAATCCCCTGACGTCAGACAACAGTCGACCATTTACTGCTGGTGCGGATAACAATGTCTGCTTCTCGGATATGCTCATCTGGGAAGTCTCTTAGGGTGAGTACCAGTCTCGTCATGGCTGTCTTAAATTTTTCCGCAAGTGAGGACAGTGGGAGTTGAAGCTTGTTTCTTTTCCCGAACAGTCCTACGTTGGATAAATTGGGGGGGGAGGGGGTATTCCTAGCTACTTCCTTAGGTGTCGGCTGGTGGTCCTCTCTAAGGCTTCTATTACTGAGCTTGATTCCTCATACAGCATCATTGGCCAGATTAGTCTTGGTAGTAAGGCATGCTGGTATAGACAGGCTTTGAACTTCCCTGGAAGGTTGCTGCTGTCGATCTTCTTCAGTACCTTATCTACCTGGGTTTCAACCTTTCTGATATTGTCGCTGTCCTGCAGGCTTGCATTAAACTATTTCAAAAGACATTTGATAGGGCTCTTCATTATCGACGGTACCTTATTGTTCTGTACTTGGAGGATGAATCTATTTGTCGGTTTGCCCTTCTTGATGATCATAGATTAGGACTTTGCTGCCTTGTTTTTCATCCTGGCCAATGAAGCGACGTCTGTCATGGCAGTCAACATCCATCTCGCCTGTCCATGAGTAGTAGTGGTGAGAGTGAAATTATCCATGAAGCCTCGACTGGATGGCTGGTAGATCCCTGTTTCCGTCTTTGGTCCGCGTGTCTCACCGAGGGCTGCATTTATCAGAAGGTTCATTCCCATGATGAAGAGTATCACAGAAACTCTGTGCATCCGGTGACAATTCCTTTCTCCAACTTCTGCCAGTCCGTCATCTGGACACCTACGGAGAACCGGAGTTAGATACAATGCACGTAGCTCGTGTTGATTTTCTGGGTACTGGCTAGAACATGGTAGAGTTGGAGAGCTGTGTAAATCAACTGGTGAGGGATGGAACTATATGCATTGGCGAGGTTGAGCCAGACGACTGTGAAGTCCTTCTTACATGCCTATGCTTCTCGTATCAGTTGTTCTATCGCACTGGTGTGCTCTACCCAGCCTGATACACCGGGAAAGCCTCCCTTCTGAGCACAGGTTATGATATAATTGTTGGCTATGAGGTGAGTCGTAAGTTTTCTGGCGATGATAGCGAAGAAAGTTTTCCATTCAACGTTTAAAAGTGAAATGGTCCGGAACTGGTCGTTGTCCTTAGAGTTCTATTCCTTGGGTGAGAATATTCCTTCTGCTTCCTTCCAGGCTGCTGGTACTTTGCCTTTCCTCCATACCATTTTCAGGAGGCTTTATAACCTGTTTAATAGACGAGGGCACATCTTGTATATTTTGTTCGAGATGGCGTTAGGTCCAGGGGCAGAACAAAATCGTGCCTTCTTGATGATGTCCTTTACTTTCGCCAGTGTTGGCTATGAGTTTAACCTCTGGAGGTGCTGCTAGTACTATGCGATCACAGCTTCCTAAAGCGTCGTTTCTACTGACATCGGAATGCGTCTCGTGGAGGCATCTTCCTACCTCATCCACTGGGGATTCGAGGACTCCTGAGAAATCATTGTCTAGTAGATTACGAGCAAATTTTTATGTGCTAGCCGCGAACGCTTACCTCTTCTTAGTCCGCTCCCTTGCCTTTCTCCTTGTATTTTCCGCATTCCGCAGAGATTTCAACTGGGTGTGAGCTGTATCCCTTAGGTTGGGATATACCGAGGCGTTCCAGCAATGAACTCTCTCTGTAGGTTACAATATAGTTAAAGATTTCCTACACAAATTCAATGTAAAAGCAATAACTTTAACGAAAAATAAAGTCAAACTTTTGCGCATAGAGACCCTCATAACCATACCTTTTCTCGAAGAGCAGTCCAAGCCGAATTGATTTAAGCAATAAAAAAGATAGGTCACGCGGTATGTAAGAAAGAACTCGTCACGAATCAAAAGTCACTGTTTTACGGCCATGTATTTACCGGCTTCTATCCAGTTCATGAGGGTTTCCCGCCATCTGTCAAAGTCTTATGTAGTCTACAATCTTCAGATAAAAGAGTGAATTTCTAGTAAACAACAATGTTTTTCCTGCCACATGCACACAGAAATATACTAAAATAAAGTCATGGCAAGTGACCCTACAGAGAACCGTGTCTTCAAATAAATGATGTTCATGTTTTTAGAGAGTAGAGCATTGCACTCCAAAAAGATTAAGTATATTGTAACCTGTATCGACGCTTTAACTGTTTGAGTTCTCGTCTTATCGCTCAATGCGGGTTTGCCGTCATGAGGGTCTCTTTGGGGGGGGAGGGCCTTTGCTTTCTCTCTTCCTAACCGTTCCTTTGCTACAGAGTAGACTATGGTGGTGATGGGTCGAAGCTTCCGGTCCGCTGGTCCTTGCATTAATGCTTCTATGATAGGTTCCAGGTCCTCGTCTAGAAGTTGCCATAGCTTCTTGTTTCAGTACTGTGGCTCGACTCCTGACTGGGATACTCCAGCGTCTCACTGCTGACAATCCCGAATGAGCAGATCACTGTTTATGGTGTTGCATTCGTGTCGATTGGGCAGTCTGTTATGATTCCATAAAGTCAGTCCAAGTGTGTCTATCATTCCTCACATCAGTAGACTCTAGGGGTATCTTTCTTTGTCATAGTCTGTAGCTGGGTGGTGGGTGTGCTCTCACCCTAGTGTCACAATGACAGTCTGTTTCTGGTTGTAAAATAATTATGGTGCTGTATCGCTTTTTTGTGAACTAGACATAATAATTTAGGAAAAAATGTTTCGACTTTCAACGACAAACATACATTTCGTAAAATTAAGGAATACTTGTATCGAATTTGAAAGAACCACATAAATTCAATAATTCCAATATGCAAGAAAAATGATGCAAATTTTATAAATGTCCAATTTTGAAATGAACGAGATTTCCTAAATACATTCGCACTTTGTTGAATTTTTAATAATCGTTCCAATATGCAAGTGTAAAGCAAGTTTTAAAAAATTCCCATTTTGAAACGAGCGAGACTTCTTAAATACATTCGCACTTGGTTGAATTTCAAAAGTCACATAATCTCAATCGTTCCAATATGCAACAACAGGGCATGAAAAGCCCATAGTCGCTCACCTGAAATAACAAGATATTATTGGGACAAATCTTCTGACCCAGTTTCATGAATATCGGAAAATTAATGTGGCCTCTAGAGTGTTAACTAGGTTTTACTATAGCCAAATAAGGAAAAATGTCCCGCCCCATTGCAGCCATGTTTTTTCATCCAACCGGTATCATTTTTTAACTCTTCCAAGATATTATTGGGGTGAATCTTCTGACCAAGTTTCATAAAGAGTGAACAGTAAATGTGGCCTCTAGAGTGTTAACAAGATTTTACTATAACCATATAAGGAAAAATGCCCCGCCCCTTGGAATCCATGTTTTTCAAGCAAGCATAATTATTTTCGAACTCATCCAAGATATCATTGAGACCAATCTTCTGACGAAATTTCATGAAGATTGGACAATAAATGTGGCCTCTAGAGTGCTAACAAGATTTAACTAAAGCCATATATAGCCATATAAGGAAAAATGCCCCGCCCTTGGTGGCCATGTTTTCAAAGCAACCAAAACCGTTTTCGAACTCATCAAAGATATCATTGGGACAAATCTGACCAAGTTTCATGATGATCGGAAAATAAATGTGACCTCTAGAGTGTTAACAAGGTTTTACTATAGCCACATAAGGAACAAGATGCGTTTGTGAAACACAATGTCCCCCTATATGACATTGACCTTGAAGGATGACCTTGACCTTTACCGTTCACCACTCAAATTGTGCAGCTCCATGAGATACACATGCATTTCAAATATAAAATTGCTAGCTTCAATATTGCAGAAGTGACATTACATGAGCAATTTTGACCCATATATTTGACCTTGAAGGATGACCTTGACCTTTCACCACTCAAAATGTGCACCTCCATGAGATACACATGCATGCCAAATATCAAGTTGCTATCTTGAATATTGAAATACTGCAAAAGTGTACATTAAATTAGTAATTTTGACCCATATATTTGACCTTTGACCTTGAAGGATGACCTTGACCTTGAGCTTTTACCACTTAAAATGTGCAGCTCCATGAGATACATATGCATGCCAAATATCAAGTTGCTATCTTCAATATTGCAAAAGTTATTGCAAATGTTGAAGTTGGCGCAAACAGACCAACGTACAGACCAACCAACCAACCAACCAACCAACCAACAGACAGGGCTAAAACAATATGTCCCCCACTACTATAGTGGGGGACATAAAAATGCCCCGCCCCGTGGCCATTTTTTCAACCAACCGGCATCATTTTTGAACTCGTCCAAGATATAATCGGGATGAGTCGTCTGACAGAGTTTCACGAAGATCGGACTAAAAATGTGGCCTCTAGAGTGTAAAAGATTTTACTATAGCCATATATATATATTCATATAAGGAAAAATGCCCCGCCCCTTGGCAGCCATGTTTTTCAAGCAAACGTAACCATTTTCGAACTCATCCAAGATATCAATAAGACAAAATTCTGACCAAGTTTCCTAAAGATTGGACAATAAATGTGGCCTCTAGAGTGTTAACAAGATTTTACTTTAGCCATATACAGCCATGAAAGGAAAAATGCCCCGCCTCTTGGCAGCCATGTTTTTCAAGCAATGGTTACCATTTTTGAACTCATCCAAGATATCATTGGGACAAATCTTCTGAGCAAGTTTTATGAAGATCGGAAAATAAATGTGGCCTCTAGAGTGTAAACAAAGTTTTACTATAGCCATATAAGGAAAAATGCCCCGCCCCCTGGCGGCCATGTTTTTCAACCAATCGGCATCATTTTTTTTCTTGTCCAAGATATTATTGGGATGATTCTTCTGACCAAGTTTCATGAAGATCAGACAATAAATGTGGCCTCTAGTGTGTTAACAAGATTTTACTATAGCCATATAAGGAAAAAATGCCCCGCTCCTTGGCAGCAATGTTTTTGAAGCAAACGTAACCATTTTTAACTTATTCAAGATATCATTGAGACCAATCTTCTGACCAAATTTCATGAAGATTGGACAATTAATGTGACCTCTAGAGAGTTAACAAGGCAAATGTTGACGGCTCACCACGCACGACAGACAAAAAGCAATCACAAAAGCTCACCATGAGCACGTTGTGCTCAGGTGAGCTAAAAATGTGGTGCAATTTAATTCCAATTGTTGAAATGAACAAGGATTCTAAAATAAATTAACACTTAATTACGTCTTGATACGATTATTAAGAATTATTATCTTGGTTTTACATAATATTTAGAGAAAAGAGTATAATATAGTTTCACTTGAAAGACACGTCTTGAAAGTAATTAATAATGGATTACCAGTATATTTAAACACAGCCGTATGAAATACTTTTGGAAAAACGTACGTTTTGATTTTGGAAACTTTTCGATAAACATAGATCCACTTCATATCTGATCATATTACATTTGCAATCTTTTTAAGGTATCACTTCTGTGTCTCCAACAATGCATTTTTGTGGAAACTTGACTACAAAAATCAAAGTGTAATACCCTAATATATTCATATGCAAGACATAGAGTGGTGTTCAAAATCAGAACTTATAAAAATATAAATGGAAAGAAAAAAAAGGACAATATCATAATATTTAATAAAAGTATACTTCATTTAGAAATTAGTACAAGCATGTGCTCTCTTATATAAATGCAAAACAAAAGCACTAGTTGAAACCCTGGTTATCAAATAATAAATTTAAATGGAACAATCAACATATAATATATAAACAAAATAATTGGACCATTATAGTCCATGTTTGTAAATAATTAGCATTGAGCAATCTATGCTTTCATACATATTTTGATTTTGGCATTACATGTATAAACAAACATGCCATCACATTTCATGATAATATGGTATTGATAAAAAAATTGTTGTTATAGAATATTAAACAACAGAAAGGTAGCAAATCATTGATATGATGTGTTTCTATATTTAAATAAATAGAAAGAGAAATCTTAAATGGCATTCACTTATAAATGAACCCACATATTGGGGCTACCTCAATTACGACCACAACCAATTGAGACTGATCTGCTTGCCAATGTCAGTATGTTTATCCATACAAGGCAAAAACGCACTATATCTACCAATACATGTATATTAAAAAAATTACCAAAATACTTCAAAATATTTGGTTAAAAAGTGCGTGTGTACAAAACTTTTTACAAAATCTATTTTAAGACTCCTAACAAATATCCCATAGAAAACTCACAAGAAAACTTAACAACATAACAAAACTGAAAAGCATCATCATAATATGTCATGGGAAGGAAATTAAGAGCGTAAAACGAATACATAAATAAATATATATATATAAATATATGTGCAAGAAGAATTAAATTTAATACATACGAACACAGTCTGTGTTTGTGAAAACCAAATGTCCCCTACTTTACTTGAAGACACAAAGCAGAAATATCCCAATAAGGACCATTACTTCGTCAAAAAATGAAACTTGTTCTTCATTTGTATGTCATGGAATGATTCTTGCTTTTTATCTGAGATTCTTTTGTAGAACAATTTAAGTACAGCACTAGTCATTAAAATCTCACCAAGTTAAATTCACATTGTATGCAATAAAACAATTACTTGGATTAAACAGCTATTGTACATATTTATTCCTTAAAATTAAACATCACGACTTCTTTTACAAAATTGTTCAACTCAACATAATCTGCCATAACAATGTTTAACTTTCTTCTTGTTTCCTTCAGCCAGTTCACAGTCTCTGGAATCACCTTTTTTGCCAAGTCATTTTTCAGACTACCCATAAGGTGTCCTAACAGAAAACCCGCATCTGGGGTCAGCACGCACTGGCTCACATGGAAAAGTCCAGGATCACGGTTGTTTAGTGAGGCAGATAGAAATTCGAGAAGTCTTGGAATATTGGCAGTCTGTGCCCATGGCGCTCGAATGCACTTTTTCCCCGGCCAGAGATTTCCGCTTTCTGATTCGACCTGAAAAAAAATGTTTTAACTATTATGTTTGCAACTTATTGAAAGGAACAAACATAAAAAAAATTATTATAGGTGAAAAAAAAAAACTTTCAAAGAATCTATAAAAAAATATTATAGGTGAAAAAAAAAAACTTTCAAAGAAGCTGTCAGCCTTTTAAAGTTATACCACAGAAGAATGGTAAAAACATGGAAAAGTTATTTTTTCTAATAACAGGATAACATAAGGCTTAAAAACAAATTCATTTAATTGAATGGTTGACCGTTCTACTAATAACGTATTCAACTTTATAATCAATTAAATTTATAGGATTCTGCCAGTGGACACTGATGCTTTTTTTACAGGGGTTTTCCCTGCATTGAATAAAGATGTTAAAAATGTACACACATATATAATACAGAATACTTGTTTAAATTGTTATATAAATAGTCAATGAATACATGCCTTTCCTGTTAATTACTATGAACTTCAAGAATACTAACCTTATCATAGTGATAAATTATTATCACTTGAACATTATTTTCCCACAGCATACTCAATGTCAAACTTTCAATTCCCACATACATGCACATTTTACTACCACAAATTTCAATCAGCTTGTTTATAAACTCACTATGGCGCTCTTCAGTCATGTCAAAAATATGATTGAAATCAAGAATAGCTATTTCCTTGGGGTGTTCCTTCAAGAAATCCAGTATTTCCTTTATACCATCCTCAACAGTCATTCCATAAAGTGAATGGCAGAAGTGAACGTTCTGTGTTTTCTTTCTGAAGGCTACTCTAAGGTCAAAGTAGCGAACTCCTAGCTCCAGCTGTTCTTTGAAAGATAGGTCCTGTGTGACTGCCCATTTGTAGATTATACCATTTCCAAGTAGTTTCAGGGCTGGATTTGCATCTGGAGCAAGTTCAGACCCAGGATCAAGTCTGTAGCTGAATGAATTATGGGAACCTAGAAAATAAAAATGGTTTCATATTGATATTATTCATGCCGGATGCATTCAAATAACAACAATGCACTAGTACCTTTGATCTGACATCAGTAAAATGAAGTCAGTGACTTTTTTATAGTTCATTTACAAACCAATTTGTAAAAGACTTCCGACGGTGTTGAAAGCTATAAGTACAATATTTAAGCCTTTACTATGAATCATTATTACACACAACCAAATTGCGGGAACGAAAGTCATGATAATGTTAAATGTGTGTCTGTATTTGGAAGTTTTAGAGGTCCTTCCGCACATGAGGCTGCATAATTTTAGGACCCAGAGTTGTCCCAGCACTCCTACCTAATTAACTCCCTTGACTCACAAATGTTGGGCAAACTTTGATTCATAGCTGCAATTTCAAGCCCTAGTTTTTTTTAATTAAAGATTTCAATTTTGTGATGGTATTGAGCTGTGGGGGTGGCTTTCTGGATGATGTTACACACAAGCGCTCCGAGTATTTAATTTCACCAACATTACAATGCTTGAAAATAAATACAAACACAACCAAAATCAGAAAAAAATCAGGTATAAATGCATGTCAAAATTTTACTTAAACTAAATAAATCCAAATTTATCCATATTCGTTACATTTTATTGGTCCTCTTCATTAAATTTCTGAATTAATTGTAAAGTGAAGCTTGCAACTGCACTACTGTACTGAAGTAGTGAAACAACCCCTATAAACAAAAATTTTCACTTTATCTCGATTTTCAGAAAAAGTTGCATTAAAGCCTCCTAGATTTTGCATAACAGCAGTGTGCGCACATCATGTAAGGAGCTATACGCTTGAAAACCCTGTGACGATTGGACGTTTATTATATCAAATCTTTAAATAGTTAAATGAATAATTTTTTTATTTAAGTTGGCCTAATTCCTATTACAATTGTATGCTTTCTCTTTCTGGATATTACGTCTTGATACCTGGTAAAAATAGTGTGTAGCTGATGTTATTGCCAGTGTGTATGGAACTATCGGCTAAGCGTGGTATAACACGCTGTAAATAAACAATTTTGACATGGATTTAACAGAAATGAAATAAATCTTTGAAAGTAAATCGCTTGATGCAGTAATGTTTGAATTATTTCAGAAACATTCTTTAACTTGTTTCCTTAACCGCTCAATACACAATAATTGGAGGATACTCAGAGGAAACCTCACCTGTCTGGTTAATGACCACTAGTCCATATAAACTGATGCCCAGAGCCTTTGATTATTTTTGCTATGATGGCTCTGGGAGTCCATATGCACCCCTTCATAAACTGCAGGTCTGCACATTGATTCAGTGAGCATCACTAAACCAGAGCTGTACAAAGGAAATTTTGACCAGGGGAGGCCCAAACCGGGAGGGTGCGGGAGGGGTTGCCCCTCCCGAGAAATATTTTTTTTATTAGGCACTTTTCAAAGTGATTTTTTTATATGCGTATAAAAACCTTATTTTGTGCTATAAATTTATGGTATATAACAAGTATATCAGCGCCTTTCAGAAGTCTTAAGCTTTAACCATTGGTGTGAAATTCACTCACATGTTTAAAGCTTTAGATTTCAGAAATGTATGATGTTTTATGAAGAAGGAAAAGCAACCTTTGAAAATCAAAAACATTTATTAAGAAATGTAACGTAAAGTATGACTCTAGAGGAGGCTTGATTATAAAGAGAAAATACTATTATGGATATTTGTCAGTAACTGACATATAACCTAATAGTATTTTTTGTTTGCATTCAAACCTCCTCTAAGGTTTCAAAGTAAATTCATAACAAGAGTTCCGCGGTCGGAGATGACCGCATTGAAGCCGGATTTTTGATTTAAATGACAGGAAAGTACTTTTCGTGTTTTTGTCAATGCAATACTTAAATTACTGAAATATTGTTCAAAGGTCAAAATGAAATGTAAGTACTTTACAAGGCATGAGCAAACCTTGTGTTATGTTTTGAATGCATGCATATACATGAACAACAATAACATTTAAGGTCACAAATATGAACTTGAATTGACAATTAGGAAAGTTTGATCTCAATTTTTTATTAGCAAATTAGTAACATATTGTTTGAAGTTTCCATCAATTTCATTATCAAATGTAAGAAAATAAACTTAGATGAAATAATACTATTTATTGTTTTGCTTTCACATACCTACAACAAGTTATAACAATTTTAACATTTTAACATTGAAGGTCACAGTGACCTTGACCTTCAAATGAATGACATTGAAATGAGCAGTGGTGATCTTCTAGTACTGGCCAACCTTTATGTCAAGTTTGAAGACTCTAGGTACAAGCATACCAAAGTTATAACATGGAATAAGAACTTTAACATTTTTACCTACCAAAGTTATAAGAACTTTAACATTTTTACATTCAAGGTCACAGTGACCTTGACCTTAGAATGAATGACCTTGAAATGACCAGTGGTCATCTAAGTGTGCTTGCAAACCTTCATGTCAAGTTTGAAGACTCTATGTCCAAGCATACCAAAGTTATAACAATTTTAACATTTTAACATTTAAGGTCACAGTGACCTTGACCTTCAAATGAATGACATTGAAATGACCAGTGGTCATCTTCTAGTACTGGCCAATCTTTATTTCAAGTTTGAAGACTCTAGGTACAAGCATACCAAAGTTATAACATGAAATAAGAACTTTAACATTTTTACATTCAAGGTCACAGTGACCTTGACCTTCAAATGAATGACCTTGAAATGTCCAGTGGTTACTTACTAGTTCTGGCCAACCTTCATGTCAAGTTTCAAGACTCTAGGTCCAAGCATACCAAAGTTATAACAACTTGAACATTTTTACATTCAAGGTCACAGTGACCTTGACCTTCAAATGAATGACCTTGAAATGTCCAGTGGTTACTTACTAGTTCTGGCCAACCTTCATGTCAAGTTTCAAGACTCTAGGTCCAAGCATACCAAAGTTATAACAACTTTAACATTTTTATATTGAAGGTCACAGTGACCTTCACCTTCAAATGAATGACCTTGAAATGACCAGTGGTCATCTGTTAATCCTGGCCAACCTTCATGTCAAGTTTGAAGACTCTAGGTCCAAGCATACCAAAGTTATACCATGTTTCAAGTTTGAAGACTCTAGGTACAAGCATACCAAAGTTATACCATGAAATAAGAACTTTAACATTTTTACATTCAAGGTCACAGTGACCTTGACCTTCAAATGAATGACCTTGAAATGTCCAGTGGTTACTTACTAGTTCTGGCCAACCTTCATGTCAAGTTTCAAGACTCTAGGTCCAAGCATACCAAAGTTATAACAACTTTAACATTTTTACATTCAAGGTCACAGTGACCTTGACCTTCAAATGAATGACCTTGAAATGTCCAGTGGTTACTTACTAGTTCTGGCCAACCTTCATGTCAAGTTTCAAGACTCTAGGTCCAAGCATACCAAAGTTATAACAACTTTAACATTTTTATATTGAAGGTCACAGTGACCTTCACCTTCAAATGAATGACCTTGAAATGACCAGTGGTCATCTGTTAATCCTGGCCAACCTTCATGTCAAGTTTGAAGACTCTAGGTCCAAGCATACCAAAGTTATACCATGAAATAAGAACTTTAACATTTGTACATTCAAGGTCACAGTGACCTTGACCTTCAAATGAATGACCTTGAAATGACCAGTGGTTACTAACTAGTTATGGCCAACCTTCATGTCAAGTTTCAAGACTCTAGGTCCAAGCATACCAAAGTTATAACAACTTTAACATTTTTTATATTGAAGGTCACTGTGACCTTGACCTTCAAATGAATGACCTTGAAATGACCAGTGGTCATCTGTTAATCCTGGCCAACCTTCATGTCAAGTTTGAAGACTCTAGGTCCAAGCATACCAAAGTTATACCATGAAATAAGAACTTTAACATTTTCGAGCACGCCGCCCGCCCGCCCGCCCGCCCGCCCCCCCGCCCGCCCGCCCGCCCGCCCGACAACATCAATCTATAAGCCGAGATTTTTTCGAAAAAAATCCGGCTAATAAAATGTTCATCATCGACAACACATTTTTCACAGAAATTTATCATAAAGTATGACTCTAGAGATTTGAATTCAAAGAGAAAAAATTATTATGGGTATATGTCAGTCACTGACAGATCGGGGATGTGTGTACAAGTTGATAAGAAAACATAGCCTAGGGGCCTATAAATCTCCACATGCGAGTAAATAAGCGCTAATCCCCTTGTGTATCAGGGGCAATAAAACACATCTGCCCATTTGTATTGCGGGGAAGTGCACTGTGGGCCCTTTCATGTGAGAAAAATTTGCAGTAGGCCCATTATTAAACAAGAGCACCGCCTTGCGGGTGCAGACCGCTCATCTATTTTCTTTTAAAGGTGAAGGAACCTATCTCAATACTTCAATCACAAAGGAGGGAGGGGTGGGGTGGAGAGGGGTGTATAGTGTGGGTGTGTGGTCATTTATTACATTATATTCCAAAAAATGCAAAAAAAAACAACATTTTTTTTTGGGGGGGGGGATGGGGGGGGGGGGTGGACGGTATTTCAAACATAAAATAATTGATTTGTTTTAATTTTTTTTACCCATGTTTCAAAAAAATGGGGGGGGGGGGGGGGGCGGTGGGGAGGTTTATAGTGTGAGGGTGTAGTCATTTATTAGATGATCTTAAAAAAAAATGAAAAAAATAAAAAATTGGGGGGGGGGGGGGGGGGATTCTGGGGTGGGGATCGTGGGGGATGGTTTGGGTGAATTCTATTGTGGTATGTCAGGTAAGAGTTGTTATGTCAAAGTATCAATCAAATCTAATCATAAATAAAGAAGTTATGGCAATTTTAGCAAAATTTAATAATTTGACCTTGATAGTCAAGGTCATTAAAAGGTCAAGTTAAAATTCAACTTGCTAGGTACAGTACCCTCATGATAGCATGAAAGTATTTGAAGTTTGAAAGCAATAGCCTTGATACTTTAGAACTTAGAAGTAAAGTGGATCTAAACACAAAATGTAACCATTTATTCAAAGTTACTAAGTCAAAAAAGGGCCATATTTCTGTCAAAATGACAACCAGAGTTATGCAACTTGTCCTGTACTGTCCCCTTATGATAGTTTGCGAGTGTTCCAAGTATGAAAGCAATATCTATGATACTTAGGGAGTAAAGTGGATCAAAACACAAAACTTAAATCAAATTTTCAATTTCTAAGTATAAAGTGCCCATAATTCTGTCAAAATGCCAGTCAGAGTTACATTACTTTGCCTGCACAGTCCTCTTAAAGGGGCCTTTTCACAGATTTTGGCATTTTTTAACTTATTCATTAAATGCTTTATATTGATAAATGTAAACATTGGATCGTAAAAGCTCCAGTAAAAAATCAAGAATAAAATTAAAAAAAGGAAAAGAACATTGCCCAGAGCAGGTTTCGAACCAGTAACCCCTGGAGTCCTGCCAGAGTCCTGAAGTAAAAACGCTTTAACCTACTGAGCTATTCCGCCGTGTATACTTACTGCACGTATTTTATACCTTATAAAGGCAATCTTCGTAGTTATACAAAATTTAACGACAAAAACAGAACTCTCCAAATTATTCAATCGTTTCGCGTTGCAACGCTTTAAAATTTTTAGGTTTTATAATCGTCAAAAGATGCATATAATGGCTATATTAAAGCATGGTAAATGTTCAGTATTACTGTTTCCTCACAAATATCATAACTAACACGAAAATTTGCGAATCTTAAACAACTTTTTTCAATTTTGTCAATTTACCAAAGCGTGAAAAGATCCCTTTAAGATAGAAAGTGTTGCAAATATGAAAGCAATAGCTTTGATACTTTAGGAATCAAGTGGACCTTAACACAAAACTTAACAAAATTTTCAATTTTCTAAATATAAAATGGCCACATAATTCTGTCAAAATGCCAGTCAGAGTTACATAACTTTGCCTGCACAGTCCCCTTATGATAGTTAGTAAGTTTTGCAAGTATGAAAGCGATAGCTATGATACTTTAGGAATAAAATGGACCTTAACACAAAACTTAACAAAATTATAAATTTTCTAAGTATAAAAAGGGCACATAATTCTGTCAAAATGCATACTAGAGTTATCTAACTTTGCCTGCCCAGTCCTCATGATAGTAAGTAAGTGTACCAAGTTTGAATGCAATAGCATTCAGGCTTTTTCTGCCCTATGCCACGGGTCCGAAATTCGGCCCCATTCCCAATGCAAATCTGGTTGTTTTTTTCCCAATTGAAATTTTTTTAATTTTTTTTTACCTTAAAATATATAAGTTAACCTGATCCGGTGTAGAAAATAGAAAGTGTTGCATAATTAAATTATCTGTTGCCTTGAATTTGTTTTAAAAACTGCAAAATATGTTAATGATTATTTAAGACTTTCCTTATTTTCCTCAAAATCCGGCGCTTCGCACGATTTTTTTTCACCTCAAAAAAGGCCAGGCCTTTTCCCCAAATTCAGATTAAAAAACCTGCACTTATCTCACATGTTCATAATACTTTGTAAAATTTTAATAATAAGTTATCAAAATAGTCGTTATTTACCAGTTAACGGCTTCTTTGAAATATAAGAAACACTATTTACATGTGATAATTTTTCCCTATTGAGCCAATTTTGCGAATAAATTTTTTCCTAAAATGGGGGTTTTCACGACGCGTAATTCCCAAAATTCCAGTGTGGCGTATTCCCAAAATGGAGCGGAAAAAGCCTGGCATTGATACTTTCTGAGAAAAGTGGACCTAAACACAAAACTTAACCAGACGCCGACGTGGATGCCAAGGTGATGACAATAGCTAATTTTTTTTTCAAAAAATAAATGAGCTAAAAAATCATAACTTGACAGCCAGCTGGGGGGGGGGGGGGGCGGGCCCCTGGCCCAGTGCCTGACTAAACAGACGTTGTGCATTACCAATTAAGGAAAGTGATTAACATACTTCAAGACCATATTAAATTTAACTGAATGGACGTTATCCTTTGCATGTAGTTGCAATAATTCAACTCTAAGCTTTATAGCCCAATGGGCTGCTTAGAGTTGCAATGCGCTCTCTCTTGTCCATGGGCGCAAAATGTTTTCAACAATGCAAGGGTTAAGGAACACTGAAACTGCAAGAACTTATTTAAGTTTACCTATCTAAACCACAAACTCATCCAAATGGTACCATTAAAGCAAGAAATAATAGATTTTATTGACTTAGGTTTTGTTTTGTACGCTGTATCCGCCATATTGGAAAATTGACCCAATATTGGTAAGGTCACAGTACACCCAGGGCTCAACATTAACGGTTGTCCTATTGCCCCTGGCAAGTAAAAGTTGGGTCCGGGCAAGTTATTTTATAATCTAGTTGTCCGCCCGGGCAAGTGCGAAAAAGAACAAAGAGCATGTAATTTAGACTTTCATTAGACTTAAATTGCAGCAATCAATGTTCAAAACTAAAAAAGGTTTTGTGGTGTATCATTTTGATCTTTATTAAAAAATATGAGGTTAACAGTTAATGTGATTTTTCATGTTTGGGCAAATGGCTTTACGTTCAGGGCAAGTAGATTTTCTAAGTACTTGCCTGACAGGGCAAGTTGGTTTTTCAGTTTATGTTGAGCCCTGACACCAATATTTTGCTCATCGGGTTATGTGCTCCAGCCCAGAGGGCCAGATAAGATGCGTATTTGCGTAAAATACGCATGACAAAAAAGCAAATACGCATGACTTAAAATTTTGTTGAGTAAAAAAACTCCTGACTAAATTCGGATTACGCATCGTGTGCTATTTCAATGCGTATTAGCCGTTTATACATGCATATAAATTAATGTAAACATGACTGGTTTCCATCATTGTGTCCACACCGGTAAAAACGTAGTGACATCACCATCTATTTATAAAATGTGGTTCCAAACCTAATTTGCTCCTCAGTCAGAACGGTAACATTTCATGTTGGCCCACAATAAAGGCCGATTTTGACACAACAGGCTCCCCGCTGCAATGGTTGATAATCGATATACGCTTATGGTGAAAACATTTGACAACACATTCCATAAAACCCGAATCGCAAAACTTCAAGCATATAAGAGTTCATCTCTTGTGTGGCACTATGGAAAACCTTTTACCTCCAAGCACTTTTTAAATGGCGCTAAAATACACAAATAATACAATTAATGGCTGCTTATAAGCCAAGAGCAAAAACATTCAGAAAAACTGTAAAATATAACAAAAGTGCTTGCTTTCTTGTGTACAAGAATGCTTGTTATAGCGAATAAACATTACATGTACAACTTATTAATAGTTCTGATCCTTTGAACATAAATACTCCTTAAAATTATCGCATTTTGATTTTTACTCATCAATTAAAAATTTCATGAGTGAAATACCCCTCGGCTGAAAAAATTATCTGGAGCTCTACTCCAGCCTATAAAGTTGATAACGATGTGGTATTCATTACAGATTACACTGTTTCAAATTTAAACATAAACATGTCAGCGAGAGTGTGTTGAAACATCGTCGTGTTTCTATAGGGTGCATGCAAAGGATAACATCCGTAAGTTGCCATTCAAGTAAATTTAACATGTTTATGAAGTTTTTTTCATTATTTTCCTCAATTTGTCTCATACGACGTCTGTTTAGTGAAGCGCACGGATTCGCTGCGCTGAACTGCACCCATGTTTACGAAGGGGTGCATATGGACTGCCAGAGCCGCCATAGCAAAAATTATCAAAGGCTCTGGGAGTCTGTTTATATGGACTACCTTTGCATGTAGTCCAAATTTTTGACGCTCTTAAATATTAAGCTACTTTTTATATGGGTAATATTTGGAGCGTACAAAGGGTGAAAGACCAATTATGTGGTGGGAATTTTTTGTATTTGTCTATATTGTTGCGCAAGGATGTTGTGCGCAACATTCAAGCCCCGATATAAGACACTTAATAACAACGGATTGCAATAATATTTACATACCTGTGTAGATAATTCATTTCTCGATAATGTTCCGTAAAAATTATGTAATGACACTTTGAATTTTGCACGCCTGAGCAATTTAAATCCAACCACTATTCAATTTTTTCAATATCTCTCGATTCGCTCGCTGTGTAGATATAAATCGATAACACGACCTCGATGTAAAGCATCTGGTTTAAAGTGGAAGAATAAACAACGTAAAATACAGTTTCATTCGTCTGTTGTGGTGCAGCGCGTTACATAGTAAACCGATGTTATACTTTTCTGGATTAATTTAGCATTGTTTTTTTTTCTAAATTGACAATTAAAAAGTTCTGAAATAAATTACATCTTTTATTTTTATACTGTACATAAATAATATTGATACAGATCGTACAGTATACCGTCCTTTGTAACGTAGAATGTAAGTACATAAAACAACACAGACAGAGGTGCGAAAAAGACATGCATAAACACTTCCTGAAACTTAGAACAGTGAATAGAAACTGCACCATATCTGTTTTGAACATATGCTTATTAAATTGACAAAGTTTAGCATACTAGATCTAGTTACGTAAAAGTCGGTGTTAAAAGCTCATGTTAAATAAAATTACGCGTACACGTTACACCGTAATGCCTTCTTCTGATTGGTTCATACACTGCAACTCCAATATATCGCGGTTGAAGGGGTCCAAAGATCGCGACCGTGATATATCCGGCGCGCTATATAAATTGTCAGTTTATGTATGCATGTATATGTATACATTAGCATCATTATGCAATCTCAAAACACGCTATTTACCAACCTTATTCAAGTTTGTGTTATATCCATATGTCATTAATTGGTATAACACAAAACATTATTCCATGTGAGTATTTTCAAATGCGTATAATTAAATTTTTAATCCGAAAAACATTGCCGAGTTTTATTGTTCAAGAAAGCATGCACAAATTAGACCCATGTACAAAATGACGTCATTCATTTCTCATGAAAAGCATGGCGTTTAATAGTAGAGCATTGTGACTAACTGATCTATACTGTATACTGTATCTAACGCACACAGATTGTTGAGATAGGTCAGTATTGACTTGTGACATTTACTGTTATAATTGTGTACACCTTCATGTGTGCACTGGTGTGTTTCGGCAGTTCAAAGCAAATTCAATAGAGAATTGTAACACCCGTCATGACCTGTCATGTTTGATAAATGGGTCTTTTGTTTATGGCAGTACACAGGTGTTAAATGTGATGTACAATGTAAGCAAACAATCTGGTCAAAACTGGATTATGACTGTTGGATTAAAGTTGGTGAAAAAAGGGAAAAATACTTGCTTGAAACGGATTTTAATGCATCAAATTCTCAGATAAAAACATTTTATTTAAGGATTATGCTCGTCAGATTTTTGGGAGCCATAGCCGATTCGCGATATATTGGACAACGCGATATAACGGACCGTGATATATTGGAGTTGCAGTGTATTTAAATCAGTTTCATGACATGGCTACAGGTCAGTGATTGTTTTGCGATTTAAGCAGAAGTTTTACTGAAGAATTTATGCCTTTCTAACTTCGAATCGACGATATTTGATGTAAAAATGAACTTCTGAATTTAAACTGAATGAGTTGGTAATGTTATTTTGCAATTTTACGCAAATTGATGAAAATTTAAACTTTCTGGTTTCCACCACAAAAAAAGGTCCTTCAACGATGAGACGTTCCAAAGAATTTAGCCCATATAAAAAGTATCTCTAAATTCTTTGCGCGTCTTATAAATGAGACTACCTTTGCATGCAACCTAAAAAACATGATGATGTTTCAACACACTATTTTTGCTGACAATTTTATGTTGAACTTTGAAACATTGTAAATAGTCCACATCAGTTCGACATGGTTATCAACATTTCGACAGTTTTCTAAAATGGTGGAAAGGAAAGAAAAACACAGTAAAATAACAAAGTATATTAACAGCAATTATTTTTTGCTTTATTGGCACCATTTGCATAAGGAGCGCGCATACGAACCACTGCGCTTACCGTACAGCCCTGTAACTATTGCATGATAAAAATATATAATACCTGGGATGACTATTTCGGACAAACTCAGTTCCCATACAGGTTCCGGTAGTTTTGACATCCAATCTGACATATCGTCTGCACTGATTAACTCTGACATTTCTATATTATATAACCTTTTTGAGATACAAGTCACGTGTACAATGATTTGTCATCATCAGAAAATTTTAACATAAAGCAACGTTCGACTGTCCGAAACTCAACAGTAACGATGTAAACACATAATTATTTCCCTGTTAAAGGAAGTGCTGATTCATCCGTTATATTACCCCAAAGTGATTTTACCCGAAATAACCACAGGTGGAAGTAACGTACCCTGGATAGTATATTGGCCCAGGAGCCCTATATATTCAAATAAATATATAAAATCATGTTTAATGAGAGAAAAATCGACAAAGGGCCAGGAAAAAATCCAATATCAGATGGTGGAGATTTTTTCATGGCTTTTTGTCAATTTTTCTTTCATTTTACACGATTTTATATACATATGTGTATTTATTTGAATATATTGGGCTCCAGGACCCATATGCTATATCCAGGGTACGTTACATCCACCTGTGGAAATAACAATATCCCATCAGTTTACTGCACGTTCTTTTCCACAGTGTACTAGCTATATAAAAGTGTTATTATCAAATAGATCTACTAAATATCTATAAACGTGAACATTTCGCGATATTCAAGTGGTAAATCATGTAAACGTACTTTATTATAGAAACAATAATGTTCTATGAACTGTGTGGACGGGGGTGATCTTTACCTCAAATCACGAGAAACAAAAAGTCATTGAATATGACGCATTTCCCCGCAATTGTTCATTTCAAGAAGATGCGAATCTAGAGTGTTAGTAATTGTTATATTAAAAGTTTGCCTTTCGCTATTTCATATTGATCACGCACAAAGACAAACAGTTTTACTTTTATTGAATCCATTGTCTTCAGGACGTTAAATGGTATAATGTATAATTATATATAACTCTGCGCACAACAAATAACGTGACATACACAAAAATAACGTCTTGCACTTCTACATGAACAACACTCCTTTAAAGTTTTGTTTTGGTACACACAAAACTATTCGCGACAAAAAGTTCACATGAGAAATAAGTAAAGTATCCAAGATTTGCCTAAATTCTATGGCACAAAACGCACAATAAGATATCAATATGCAAAACAATAACACCCTAAACTTTAAGTTAGTATTTAAAAAATATCTTAATAAAGTTTCATGTTAATAAGCAGAAAAATGAGAGACATTTTCACGACGCAAAGTACACATATAAATACAATGATACAAGTATCCAAAAGTGTCCAATGGTCAATAGCAAATAATAATTCACAAAAATAACGTTTTGCACGTCACATAATATAAACAACATATTTATAAAGTTTCACGTTCAGACAAACAAAACTGAGAGACGAGACGAGTTCACGACACCATGAAAGAACACATGTACATACGGAATAAAATTACGCTAGTCAATTGTTCCAAGAGTTTGTATCACTCGAGTGGCTTGTGTGATGACGTATCACACGAGAGGCGGAGTCTCAAGTGTGATGCGAAATAGCACAAGCCACGAGAGTGATACAAACTCTTGGAACAGTTTACTGGCGTAATATTCCTTTTATTATATACAACAACTAACGAAAACAGTTAACACATGTATTTTTTACTTTAACAAAACTGACAAAACAATGACTAAAAGGTGCGCCATATTTAAGACGCGTATGAATACAGTTTATGTAAATTAACGTGTAAAAATTCGAACCGGGAAAACACAGATTTCCGACAAGCTTACCTTACTGCCATCGTTAATCCAATTTTTATAACAATTAAGTTGACAATTTTAATCCGATGTTTATAATAAAAACGTTTAAACGATATGCGCTTCCACTTTTATCTTCCATGTCTTTATCGAAACTTAGTTTAAACCACACTATTTTATATTATTATATACAGTCGATTGGTGTATAGCGGATTTTAGTGAGTAGCGGATAGGTTAAACTTTTTTTGCAAAATACATTCATTTATGTTAAGATTTATAGTTTTCTATTAATTGAAATCAAAAAGCCTATCATTGTTAAGTCGATTCATGTTTTTGTTGATGTGTGTCAATGTTTACAACTGTTCCTATTTTCGAAAGCAAAACAAGGTCACGTTATGTACGCACCGTTTTTGTGACGACAGGAAAAGTGCAGACGAATGGTTTCTTGAATTTTGCAGAGTTTGTTTGGTAAACATAATGTTTATTGATGTAATATTTTAGTATTATATGTCCTTTACAAAAGTAAGAATGCTCAGAAACCAAATTGATGCGTACCATATAAAATAAGCATGAAAGCTGCAACTCGGGATTTAGTGAATAACGGACATGTGATGACCCATATTCAGGAATGTGGGGATTGTCTTAAAATAAATATGAACTCAATTGAAGTTGTCCATGTGGTAAGCGTGTGGCTATAATATTAATAAGTAAAAACATAATTTTTAATGAAAAACAATCAAATCATAACGAAAAATCGATTTCTCTGAAAACATATTTCCGCTATCAAATCTATATATAGATTCAACTCAAAATGACCTGAATATAGGGTGCATCGCTTTGAACAGCAATTACTTCATAAATTGTGCAGCGATTTCCATGAATTTGGTCTTATTAAACGCAAAAATGAATTTTCTTTCTGGAAATGTACATATATTTCAATTATTTTTACAAATGCTGTGTCAAATTTCAAGAAATAACACGATACACATGTAATCCGATAAAGACCTAAGCGATCCGGTAATGGCTGAATCAGTGTACCATGAAATTCGCGCTGTAAACAAATAATATTTTTCGGAAATTTAAAACCGCTGGTATGTTTCAATAGGAAAGACATGCGTCTTTCGAGATTTAATGGTTTAATTACCGAATGCATGATGTATTAATTGAAATTAGACTCGGAGTGCTTAGCTATCCGCTATACACCAATCGACTGTACCTGTTTAATGCTTTTAACAAAATACAGGTTGTATCAATCGTTGAAATAAAAAACTCCCGTATTACGCTACTCGCTGTTTCCAATTCCGTATTACCATACTAGCCGGACTACTTCGACCCATTTAATGACGTCACATTACACGCACCGAAAATAGAAATATTTTATATTACGAAATATATTACGTATTACATCGTGTGACGTCATTTCTGTGACAAAACACAATAGTTTTATCTAAACTCTATAAGGACATGTCGGACGTGGTGTTTTTTAACAGTAAACTATGTGTTAAAAACGTATTTTGGAGTGTGTGTTTATCATAAGTTATCGTGCACATTTACTCTGCAAATTATATTCAGTTTTTGAGCTGATTTTTGGTATGCGAGTCTACCTACATGACCGAAAGATAAAGTGTGAAAATCGTTCCTGCTCATTGATATTTGGCGAAGTTATGGGTTTAAATCTTTCAATAATAACCATTTTTCTGAGGGTTTTCTTCGCTACTCTTTCAGATATTAAGCTGATTATTATGCCCCCGGTAGGGTGGCAAATGGCAGTTGAACTGTCCGTCCGTCTGTACGACATTTCATTTCTCAAAACACTTTAAGATATTGATCTGATATTTGGTGAGTCTACCAACAAGACTCGGATGAAGCATGACTTTTGTTCCGGTCCATTGATTTTTGGCGAAGTTATGGGGTTAGATTTTGACAAAGAAACTTGCCGGTCCAAGTTATGGGTAATTTTCCATATCACCTCTCTTATTGCTTCCAACATTTATTTGTTTTTCACAAATTATCAACGTCAGCAATATTCAGGCCTACGATCGACCTCCTCTATCGTTTGCTTCGATTCGCTGCTTCTCTTTCCTTGGCCAATCAATACAGTGCTACATCAACCATCGATAGATGAAGCATTTAGGATCACAAGGGAGAGTTGTGTACACGGAAGAAAAGAAAACATTGCCTAGGGGCTTATCTTCACTGGCGAGGAGCCCTTGTTTACCAGGGCTGTCCAATAAAACACATCTCCTCTGTTGTATTGAGGGGAAGTGTACTGTGGGCCCTTTCATGAGAGAAAAAATGCAGTAGGTCCATTATTTAAAAAAATCCTAACTTGACAGCCAGCTGGAGGGGCCCGGGCCCCATGCGTACGGGCCTGAACTGAATCTACAAAGGCATAACTGGATCGATTAATAGCTTCAAACAGGGACTTATACAAACAAATGCAAATGTTTTTTATAGGTCCCTGCTTAAAATGACAATGAATACCAGTTCTATAGCTAGTCCAGCTTTTACCACCAAATCAAAGAAACTTACTAGGTCGAGGTAATATTTCCTCCTGTCAACACCACCACTACTTTCTTCCCCTAAGCTTACGACACCTGACCATTTCAGAAAATAAACAAGGGAAAATGCAGGAGATGCATATTATTGATAATGAAAATGGCAAACACAAACACGTAAGTACGCCAAATACTATATTGCTCTCGGAATATTATCTTATTTCAGCAAATGGTATACACATGTTCATCAAAATTCGATATGACCATAACATATTTTATCAAAACGAACAAAAACAAATGAGCCGCACCAATTTCTTAATAATGAAGTAGTCTACGAAATTTGCTGAATGTTACTGGGGAGAAAAAAAGCTTAAAGAACTACTACTTTGCACTTTTTTCAGAATCACTCATATTTATTAAAAAAATCGCATGAAATAACATGCAACTTCAGAAACGTGGGTACCGGGATAGTGCTTTTTAAAAGGGTCGCATATTGATCAACATTTCCTTAAAATACTGGCACTGAATAAAGTCCGGAAACACGTAATTTGAAAATACACGAAACCAATGCATGCGAGTTGTATGACGTGTTTTTCATCAGGTTGTATTTACAAAATTTATACATAGTATGTGAAACGTTTAAAACAGTACTAAAATTGTCTATCACGTGAATACGAGTTGTCGATACGCATTGTTCACTATTTTGTCAAATCTCCGTCCAAAAAGAAGTCATGCCTACAAAGTTAAAAATAACGAAACATATAACATTTTACTCTTGCTGAAAGCCCGATATAGAAGTACCATAGAAGTACCACTGGCCCGGGGGGGGGGGGGGGGGGTAACTTCCTATATATGGGTATATAGGGGTGTGCCGATTTTATGGGGTGTGTTTTTCGACTAAAATTATAGAAATGGGTATGGTTTTGAGCATCCTAGTATAGATATGGGTATTGAAATCAGAAATGTGCTTTTATATAAATGCATATAGATTTGAAAGTATCAGTATCAAAATGGGTATGATAAATGTCATTTTTGTATATCAACAACGGGTATCAACAAGTAAATTTCAGTAGCGGGAAAGATATAATAGCAAATTAAATATACTGTATTGATATGAAGAGATTAAAAATCTAGTATGAAATGTGTCCACTTTATCAAATTCATTTTTTTATCAAATTCTAGTATGTAAATGGGTTCAGTTTATCAAAATTCTTGTATTGAAATGGGTCCACTTTCTCAATGGTATCGTATACAAATGGGTATGCTTTTTCAAAACTATTGTATCAAAATGGTTTACCTTATCAGAGTTCCGGTATAAAAATGGGTCACATTTCGGAAGTCTCAGCGGGGCACCCCTACCCTAAAATTTGAGAAGTTACCCCCACCCCCCCCCCACCCACCGAGACCACTGGTCTAGTATACGTGCCTTCGCCCGATCTTGTCTGTCCGGATTGGACCATCGACATTCATCATGCAATTTAAAAGCTCTTTACACAAATTGCCACAACGCATGGTACATCGCATGACAGCCACGATGAGACGCTTTGTCGCATGGAAGACCCGCCCTTTGTCCCTTCATTAAAAGCCACTATCACCTTTAGAGGTCGAATATCTAAATTGGCAATCTTCACCTTTTATCGCGCTGTGATTTTAGACGGCGACGTGAAGTGTTTAACACCCGATTCCATACATTAAATGTCAAAACTACACTTACAGGTTAAAGGTTAACATTTGCTGTTCAACAGATTGGCCTGTTCTTTCCTTCATATTTCACCTGGCGATTGTACCATATCTGTTAGTATTACAATAATTCACCATTTGGCAACAGGGTCTCACTTGTTACAACAGGGTCACACTTACAGGTCAAATGTTAACATTGGCAATACAACATTTTGAACAGACTGTCACTTCATCATTCATCTTGCAATTTCAAACTAATTTACTACAGTTGCTAATCATGTGGAAAAGGCATCTTACCACCTCCAAGGTCAAGGTAGCGCTTATAGGTGGAAGGTCAGATTTAAGCATATTACGGCTTATCCAGACAGCGACTGTATCATTCATCATGCACTTTAAAAAAATTAATGCTCACAACCCAGCAAACATGCCCATATCGGCCCGATATCGGCTAAATGATGGAATATCGGCAGAGGTTTGCCGATGTTGGGCCGACATCGGACCGACATTTATGTTAAACAAAAAATATTTTGTTAAGAGATGAGAACTTTTTGCAATTTTCCATTTTAGTGAATCCATCTGGTTTAATAACGTTTGATTAGGTCGCATATTATTCAATTTATATTTATAGGACAATGTCGGCCCGATATCGGCCCGTTGTTATAAAAATACTTATAACTCCACAGTTCAAAGTATGATATCGGCCCAACATAGGCCCGATATCATAATTAACACTCAAGAGAAAAGGTAACTTTGATTATTTTCTTTTTATTTTCATGTTGCGTTAAATTTAATTGTCTGTGTCTCTTTTAAAAACCGTGAAAGATAGGTCGCATATTATACAATTTATATTTATAGGACAATGTCGGCCCGATGTCGGCCCGTTGTTATAAAAATACTTATAACTCAACAGTTCAAAGTATGATATCGGCCCAACATAGGCCCGATATCATAATTAGCACTCAAGAGCAAAGGTAACTTTGATTATTTTCTTTTTAATTTCTTGTTATTAAATTTAATTATTATGCCTCTTTTAAAAACCGTGTAAGATACTTGATATAAAATCAATATTATCATGTCCAGGAAGAGTAACCGTTGTTAAAAGGAAATACACAGGTTGCTTCCCTTGGCTCTTGTGCAGTGAATCTGCCCAGGCTTTGGAAGTAAACAAAATAAAGTATGTCAACTAAATTTATATCATATAATGTTATAAAATACCTTTCATTTAATAAATGTATTTGTCATATTACTTTTTATGTAAATATGCGTTTGAAATATTTGACTTTAAAATATATTCAGTCCTGTATGATCATACAAATAGGCGCGCGATAAAGCTGCATTGACTCAATTTCGAAATTATCAAGGTAGAACTATTCTGTCCTGGACTTTTTTATTTATTTTTGTTCGGAAACAATTTTATTTGTTTATTCACAAGATCAGACCATTTTTAGAGTGCTGTTTTTTCTGAAATTGCTATCTGTCATCAAATGTCACATGTTTTCGCGACTGTTCAATGTTTGTTTAATTTCATGAATGAATAGCTAGTCAGCTATAAGTTGTTTCATAAAATTCTTTCTAATAAATTTTGGTGAAACTGAGAACACTCCGTGTATTATATTACCAATGTCAAAATCAAGGGATAAAACATACTGGCACTCATACAGACAGGTAAAAAAAATGTTTCTATACACTTAAATCATGTTTACAATGCTGAGGAATCATGTTCCAGTACACCCAATGCAACAGGCCATTTGGCAGCTATTTCTTAGGTAATTACTTATTGTTCTTTTAGTACACAACATAAATTAATGAACTGAGAGCTGTGTACAGATGCTTTGTGTTTCTTTTCAGGTAAGCCATTTGTCTGTATTGGGTGGCCGAAACCGCGCTGATGTGTGCCGGCGCATTCTAAAGCATTGCATGTCAAATGAGGTGGCCAACCAGTACAGCTGGCATGGGAGGAAGAAAAAGGCAGTATTTGGAAAACTTCCATTGGCTGATGCTGTGCAGAGTAAGTTGTCATAGTATGTGTAAAAAGATAAGGTCACAGTTAGAACTAATACATAGTGCCAGTTACGCGGTCTCAGTAGTTTTCAGACTATACTTAAGAGGTCAATAAAAAAAAACGGGTCTGTATACAACCCCGCGTTCTAGGCACCTTTAATTACTATGAGGGGGGTGTAGGGGAGGTAATGCAATCAAATGTCACAATAAGGTCTTATATCGAAAACCACAATCACGTCTGAAATTGAAATTTCATGTACCTCGCAATTAATGTCGCTATATATTTCTTTGTATGAGACGTAAAATAAATGACGTATTTATATATAATACTATATAAGGTACCCCTATACACCTTAATTCGTGTTAATATCGGGTAAAAAAGGGTATGGAGATACATGTATTTAAAGTGGGAACCCCATGACCTATTTCTTAATCAGAGACCCTGTAACTGGCCATATGTGTGAATATATATATACATACAGAATTACATCCGGCTGTTTTCCTTTTTCAAAAGTAGTCTTCATATTGTAATTTAAAAAGGGTTAAGAAATAATATTGGTTTATAAACTGCCCAGTATCGTGAATTCTTGCAACCCTGTTTGAACATATAATGGATATAGAATAATATGAGCCTACATGTCATTACCATTTTCAGAAGCTGTCATGCGGTCCTATAAATGCACAGCTGCAGAAGTTGAACATGAGTGCAGGGAATGGTTTAGAACAGCCTCTGACCGTGACGGTGGAAGAAAAAAGAGGACAGCCAAAAAAAGTGATGAACCGTCCCAATGAATTTTAACTCGTGTGTGTTTTAACTTTTAATTTAGTCTCCTGCTGCAATTTGTTATGATGTAAAGGTCTCTTTGAACTTTAAATTAATGATTTTACACAACTTTTCTTTTAATATGCATAATGATGGAAGCAGTGTGTATTTTTTTTTGTTTTTTTTTTGCCTTTATTACCAAAATAGCTGTAACTCTGTGTGTTGCTTAGGTAAACGTAACTTTTCAATATATTCTTGTTCTAATTGTTTTCATTTGTCATTTTTGAAGAAAACAAGTTTCATGTAGTTTGTATTAATATTGAAGACAATTTTCTCGTAATATTTTTTATTCAAAACTTTCTAGAAATGCCCATAATTTATGTCAAAGTTCAGGGGACATACAAGGTGTTTATTTCTGAAAATACTCAATTATAAAAACCAATTCCCTCAATTCATTTTGAATTTGATAAGTGACAGAACTCAATTATTTTTATTTTCAAGTGATCATTTCCTGGTGAAAACAACAAATAATTTTAATAGATGTTAGTTTAAGGTATTTATAACCATATGTAAATAAGTCCCAGTAAACTACTCAATTATATATCATTCAGCAATCTATTGCTCTGTCCTACTGCAATGTATTCATAAACAAATACTGGCTGCTTTATACTGCATAACATTATTAGTTCTCTTTAAAGGAATGGTCTGACTTAATGGCTTTTTTTTCAGTATTTTGGGAATGTGACCCCATTCCATGAAATTGGGAAATGTTGTGTCAATATATATATTTACCTGCAGTTCAGAAAAAGTACAACTGATTAACTACAAGTCTTATTCCACATTTCACAGCTAGTATTTACCATTTAAGACTATTCAACAATGAGGAATTGCTTGACTTCATTTAGGGGGAAAAATGTGTTCTGCCATTGAGAACATGGCCCATTACCTTAAAGTGAGATTTCTAGTCACTTGTACATTTACATTTTGTGCCATTACTATGTTGTGTTTTTTTTGCTGGATAGCAATTTGCTGAATTTACTTGTTACAATTTTTTGTGTATCGTATGACTGCTTTGTTGTATTTTGCTGACTAGTCTTGTTACTATTTTTTGTGTATCATATGATTACATTGTTGTATTTGGCTGACTAGTCTTACTTGTTACTATTTATTGTGTATCGTATGACTACTATGTTGTATTTTGCTGACTAGTCTTATTTGTTACTATGTTTTGTGCATCGTTTGACTACTATGTTGTACTTTGCTGACTAGTCTTACTTGTTACTATTTTTTGTGTATGGTATGACTACTTTGTTGTATTTTGCTGACTAGTCTTATTTGTTACTATTTTGTGTGTATCTTATGACTGCTATGTTGTATTTTGCTGACTAGTCTTACTTGTTACTAATTTTTGTGTATCGTATGACTACTATGTTGTATTTTGCTAACTAGTCTTAATTGTTACTATTTTATGGGTATCGTACGCTATGCAGTTTAAAGAAAGGGTTATTTTATTAATTGCCAGGGTATATAGACCAGTTTTGATAATATGGGTGACATGAACCATTTATACATGCATGTTTGGTAATTTTCCATGTATACAGTATGCGTGTTGGATACGTTGGTTTTCTTCATTATTTTCTATTTTATTTTCCTTTGCTGAATATTCTATTACCAAAATACAAAACTCAAGTCATTTGGTCATTTAACATTTTGTTTCAATGTGTTACTTTTTCAGTTTCTGTACCTTTAGAATTATAGAGTCTGTTTAAATAATTTCTTTTACATTTGTTGTTAGTCAATGTATATATTAATTAAGTTTACACCATTAGAATAAAAATGTTGGAATTGTAATAAATCAGTTTAATATTTTCAGTTTCAAGACAGTAGTATAATTAGCAAATACTGTGTTCCAGTTTGGTTGAAAAGAATGTAAAAATAAAATGTTGTCTGAAGAAAATGTTCTTTCATTTATTTAAGAAACTGTTTTAGGCCCTTAACACTACCAACAACAATTAAAAACAATTGAGGCTAGACAGGAATGGTTAAAAGTATGTCGACACCATGCTGGCTCAAGAAGGTATCGCCGATATACATACCAATGTCGGGCCAACATCGAGCCGTGTCGCACTCCCGATCTCGGGCCGATATACATACCAATGTCGGGCCAACATCGAGCCGTGTTGCACTCCCGATCTCGGGCCGATGTAATTACCGATGTCGGGCCGATATACATACTGATGTCGGGCCAACATTGCGCCGTGTTGCACTCCCGTTGTCGGGCCGATGTAATTACCGATGTCGGGCCGATATTGAAATAAATATCGGGCCGATATCGGACCGATTTAAAATGTTTGCTGGGAATGTACAATGCAGGATAGTGTGTTAATTTGAAAAGGCATGCTAAGCGACTAAGCGTTAATACCGTATGGTAACGCAAATTACATAACGTCATTTTCATTATATCTCAGACTGAAACGAAAGAGAAAATCATCTCCTTGGTTACATCAGCCAAAACGTACTGAATTTCGCGAAGAGCAATTACCCGGAACAATACCTACCACATCAACAAGTAACTCAGTGCCCAAAATATGAACTTAATTTATTTGCGTAAATTGTCGTCCGATATTAGCCTGTGCAGTCTGCACATGCTAATCAGGGACGGCACTTTCCGAATATATATTTTTTGTTTAAAGAAAGTCTCTTCTTAGCTTAAGTCCAGTCTAGACCGAAATTAATGGTCGTCCCTGATGCATTCCGCACAGGCTAATCTTGGATGAAACTTTACGCACATTTATTAAACCCCCTTTTCACGGAGCGAGGTTCATATCTACACCCGTCTGCTACAAAAATATGTATTGTATGCAAAGACCTTTTGAACGGAAATGCTGTCGTCCGTTTCACACAAGATGCTGGCCTTTTTATAGACTTTTCAAACATGATGCGCCTGATCGCTTCAGAAAAGTTGTCTCCTGTTCTTAGTTTGTTCTAACTAGATAACACATCTTATATGACCTACTCAGACATGTGCTGAAGTTTTAGAAAGTAATGCCAACCGCTCGTGTAGGCATGGAAATGCAGGACAATAAGATAGTGTGTTTTTTGTGTCAGATACATTAATTTTGTTCAGTCGGGGTTCGATTGGAATAATTTACAATACTTTACTTGGTTTCTTTGAAGAAAACTGTATATTCGCTTATGAATGCTATGAATATTGTAAAATCATTATTTTACATGGGACATATTTTTTTTTGATGGGTTTACCAACCCATGCAGATGGAAAATGACCAACACAAATAACGTAGTTTTTTCCAAAATCAGAAATTAACCCAAATATACTTGTTAACAAGTATTTTTTTTCACACATTTTTTATGCCGACATGAAATAATTTTTATTCCGATATAGCTGATTTTAAAGTATATGCAACTAACGGTAAATAAATGGGAAACAGTTCAAACAAATAAGAAACAATTTCAATGTACCAACAATGATAATTAATTAACCCATGTGTTCAAATGACTTTTTACGCAAACAACAAACTGTTTTGACTAATTATTTAATGATAGAGATATTTTTAAGAATTTAAAAAAATAAACAAAAGGGAAGTAATTCGTATGAGCCATGCTCTGAAAAAAGGGACTTAATGAATGCAGGTAACTTGTCGTCCCAGATAAGCCTGTGCAGTCTGCACAGAATAATCAAGCATGGCACTTTCTGGATTGATAATATTTTTTGTTTAAAGGAAGTCTAAAAAAGATAATCCAGTATAGACTGAACATGTTTTCTCTGAGAACCATTTCCGAACTTCACAGGCTAATCTGGGATGACACTTTGTGTCTTGTTCTGTGAAAGCTGGTCATAATGCATGTGCGTAAAGTGTCGTCCCAGATTAGCCTGTGCAGTCCGCACAGGCTAATCAGGGACGACACTTTCCCCCTAAACTTGATTTTCAGTAAGGAGGGACTTCCTTGAAACTAAAAATACCATAAAAGCTGAAAGTGTTGTCCCTGATTAGCCTGTGCAGACTGCACAGGCTAATCTGGGACGACACTTTACGCACATGAATTAAGCCCAGTTTTCTCAGAACAAGACACAAATGCATTAAGCCCCATTATCTCAGAATGAGGCTAATATATAAAGGCTCTTCACAAAAAAAATTCAAACATTTTGTTAACAACTTAAAATTAAGTCTGTTCCATTTGTTCACACGATAAAAGTATCAAACATTTGGTAGACTGTCCCACAGGCATTATGGAAAGACCTCAGGCATCCCTCGATCCATGGCTTATCACACAACGCTGTATTAGGCGGACAGATGCGGTTCAAATAGTCTCTAACAATCTCAATATTTGATTCTTTCCTGAGTAGATCTTCTGGTTGCATATCTTGGAAGAGTTGAACTGCATCCTCTTTCCATATGTTTGCCATCAACATTCCGGTCTCATCGGACAGAATGAATCGCAGCATGAAGATGTACTTTAAATGCGGTGGTGAATCTAGAGCTGAAACACCATGAGAAGTACTATGTTGCATGAAACACCATGAGAAGTACTATTTTTTTATGAAACACCATGAAAAACACTATGTCCCATGAAACACCAAGAGAAGTACTATGTTCCAAGAAACACCACAAGAAGTTCTATGTTCCATGAAACACCATGAGAAGTACTATGTTCCATTCCCTGTATTAAACAAATGATTCTAAGGTTAATACATAATAACATTAGAAACAAAATATATGTTAGCAAATATGTTGAGGCTATTGTTACGAATGCTTGTCATTATCTACAAGGTTGGCAGGTTTCTATATACCTGGCAGGCTGTCCTTGCCCTCAAAGCACTGGGGGCAGTTGAAGTGTGGAACATTTTGAAATGTGCTGCCGATCTGAAGGCGGGGTACAGTGCTATAAGAAACGTAAAATAGTTTTAATGAAACTGCAGAAACATTATCGCAATAGTACTTCTTGTTACTATCAGTTAGTATAATATGAAAAGAGAATTATGTCAAACAAAAAAATAATTGAATAATTAAAGCTAAGGACATAAGGTGCTCACTCTAAATAAATGCATAAATAAATGTTATCATCATTTAAAACAAATAAATAGTTCTTGTGAATCACCTTTTGTTTGAAATACAGGTTAAGCTTTTAACTGTTATAAATATTAGCCACGCTCTGTGAATACCTTGCTTAATTCATGTGAATAAAGTGTCATACCAAGTAAGCCTGTGCACAGTAGGCAGTATGCACAGTATATTCTTGGATCACACTTTCTTCTTTAAAGAAACCTGGGATGACACTTTATGCGCATGAATTAAGCCTGTTTTTTTCCCCAGAACGTGGCTCATATATATTCAGCAAACTAGGTAGAACTACCACATACTTTTCTTTATTAACCCTTTACCACTTGGAAACGTATTTTAAAGCATTGCAGTCCCTCAGAAAAATATATTAAATGAGCAGCAAACAGCATAAAACCTGAACAGACTGCGAGTTACTCGCAGGCTGTTCTGGTTTTATGCTGTTTGCACATAGCCATTTCTACTTTGGCTCTTAAGTGGGAAAGGGTAAATTACCTTCCATTCTGAATAGTGTCTTTTTCTGGATATGGACACCTTTAAAAAATAAACTCATGTTTTATATGTTTTCTGTTGAATATACAGCTTTCTTCATAAAATAAAATTTGATTGTAAATTATAAAACACATATTTTTCAATGACATGAAAATATATAAGAAAAATTGCAATATTTTTATCTTCTTGTCAAGTGTAAATGCAAGTACACTCTTAGCTAACAAGTACTTACATAAATATCCATGACAAATAAAGACAAACTATCATTAATCTACCATCATACACACATTGTGTATTTTTCCCACCAAACTTCTGAGCAAGAGTGAACAAGAGCACTCCAAAAAAAATGTGATTGACTATTCTACAGCTTTGAAAGTAAAAGATTTTCTCAAAGGTGTATTAATTGCAAATAAGATAAATTTGAAGTTGATAGCTTGATAAGTTATATAGAATAGATAAACTAACAGCTGAAAATTAATAAATTTAAACAAAAATAAATCACAACGCAGAGAAACAACTTTTTTCAATATATTTACTTAAATTAACTTAGCAAGCGCTGCACATAAACTACCTACACACAAAATTACAGCACAAACCTCCAGTAAAACAAGTTATTTAGCAAAAACTCTTTTTTTTGTAACAGTGACCTTGAACCCAAATGCAATCACTTGCTAGATCAGCCTGTAATATACCTACACATGCAATCCCTTGCTAGATAAGCCTGTTATATACCTACACATACAATCCCTTGCTAGATAACCTGTTATATACCTACACATACAATCCCTTGCTGGATCAGCCTGTTATATACCTACACATAAAATCCCTTGCTAGATCAGCCGGTTATATACCTACACATACAATCCCTTGCTGGATCAGCCTGTTATATACCTACACATACAATCCCTTGCTGGATCAGCTTGTTATATACCTACAGAAACAAATTACTTACTAGATCAGTCTGTAATATACCTACACATACAATCACTTGCTAGATCAGCCTGTCATATACCTACAGATACAAATTACTAACTAGATCAGCCTGTAATATACCTACACATGCAATCCCTTACTAGATCAGCCTGTAATATACCTACACATACAATCCCTTGCTAGATCAGCCTGTAATATACCTACAGATACAAATTACTTACTAAATCAGCCTGTAATATACCTACACATACAATCCCTTGCTAGATCAGCCTGTAATATACCTACACATACAATCACTTGCTAGATCAGCCTGTCATATACCTACACATACAATCACTTGCTAGATCAGCCTGTAATATACCTCACATACAATCCCTTGCCAGATCAGCCTGTCATATACCTACAGAAACAAATTACTTACTAGATCAGCCTGTTATATACCTACACATACAATCCCTTGCTAGATCAGCCTGTAATATACCTACAGATACAAATTACTTACTAGATCAGCCGGTTATATACAAACACATACAATACCTTGCTAGATCAGCCTGTAATATACCTACACATACAGTCCCTTGCTAGATCAGCCTGTAATATACCTACACAGGGGTTTTTTTTACTAAGAAAGTGACGCCGATATTCGGCGTCTTCCCCTACCAGAATTTTTCCCCTCAAAATACAATTTCCCCACCAAAAATATAATTTTTCACCAAAATATAATATTTTCTCTCAAAGAAATGTTTATTTTTCCTTTGAGCATTCGACAATTATCCAATTTGCACCATGTACAACGATCTTTCTCTCTCTCTCCAGATGAACACAAAAAATCTGGGAATCCCAGTTATTCTAAATATAGCTCTTAAATAACGTTATGTAAACTGGGCAACTAATCGTTATAATCATGTGACTATTTAACTGGATACCGGTCTTGCGCGAGAAGGGTGTTTCGTCAATAAATTACCAGAAACCAGTCGAATTTTCATCCGGGCTATGTGCAAGCCAAGATATAAACGTGAAAACAGAAAAAAATGTCTCACAATTGGCGTTCTTACACAAACAAAATAAAACATTCGGAATTGGAAGATACTGAACGCATCGAGGCATTTTTTAAGAAAGAATCATCGAAAACCGTTATAACCCATCAGGATTTTGAGGTAATCAACATCGAACATTGTGAAAGTGAAAGTAGACAATCGGCAGCTGCTGCTCCTTTCCCTTCCAATACTGTAGCAGATCAAGATCGTCAACCCATTCATCATGAAATTGAAATCACAAAATTGACATCGTCCCCCGGCCCCAGTACAGAAATATAGTTAAAAACATTTCCCATAATTAGATCTACACCTGCAACTTAATTAAGGACTTTGACTTTAATACGTGTTAAATGTGTTTAAGAACAAAAAGGACGGAGACAAGCCTCTTTTGATGAGTTATAGACATTGAAATGAACAGTTTTTATTTTTTCCCCTTATATGTCTCTTTCGCACTCTTTTTTCCCCTTTCACCCAGCGTCCAGCGTCTTCCCCTTTCTCTAAAAAAAACCCCTGCTACAGATACAAATTACTAACTAGATCAGCCTGTAATATACCTACACATACAATCACTTGCTAGATCAGCCTGTCATATACCTACAGATACAATTTATTGCTAGAACAGCCTGTCATATACCTACACATACAATCCCTCGCTAGATCAGCCTGTAATATACCTACACATACAATCCCTTGCTAGATCAGCCTTTAATATACCTACACAAACAATCCCTTGCTAGATCATCCTGTAATATACCTACAGATACAAATTACTTACTAGATAAGCCTGTTATATACCTACACAAACAATCCCTTGCTAGATCAGCCTGTAATATATCTACAGATACAATCCCTTGCTAGATCAGCCTGTCATATACCTACAGATACAAATTACTTACTAGATCAGCCTGTAATAAACCTACACATACACTCCCTTGCTAGATCAACCTGTAATATACCAACACATACAATCCCTTGCTAGATCAGCCTGTAATATATCTACAGATACAATCCCTTGCTAGATCAGCCTGCCATATACCTACAGATACAAATTACTTACAAGATCAGCCTGTAATATACCTACACAAACAATCCCTTGCTAGATCAGCCTGTAATATACCTACACATACAATCTCTTGCTAGATACGCCTGTTATATACCTACACATACAATCGTTTGATAGAACAGCCTGTCATATACCTACACATACAATCACTTGCTAGATCAGCCTGTAATATACCTACACATACAATCCCTTGCCAGATCAGCCTGCCATATACCTACAGAAACAAATTACTTACTAGATCAGTCTGTAATATACCTACACATACAATCACTTGCTAGATCAGACTGTCATATACCTACAGATACAAATTACTAACTAGATCAGCCTGTAATATACCTACACATACAATCCCTTACTAGATCAGCCTGTAATATACCTACATATACAATCCCTTGCTAGATCAGCCTGTAATATACCTACAGATATAAATTACTTACTAGATCAGCCTGTAATATACCTACACATACAATCCCTTGCTAGATCAGCCTGTAATATACCTACACATACAATCCCTTGCTAGATCAGCCTGTAATATACCTACAGATACAAATTACTTACTAGATCAGCCTGTAATATACCTACACATACAATCACTTGCTAGATCAGCCTGTCATATACCTACACATACAATCCCTTGCTAGATCAGCCTGTCATATACCTACACATACAATCCCTTGCTAGATCAGCCTGTAATATACCTACACATACAATCCCTTGCTAGATCAGCCTCACAGATAACACAAACAATCCCTTGCTAGATCAGCCTGAAATATATCTACAGATACAATCCCTTGCTAGATCAGCCTGTCATATACCTACACATACAATCCCTTGCTAGATCAGCCTGTCATATACCTACACAAACAATCCCTTGCTAGATCAGCCTGCCATATACCTACAGATACAAATTACTTACTAGATCAGCCTGTAATATACCTACACAAACAATCCCTTGCTAGATCAGCCTGTAATATACCTAAACATACAATCTCTTGCTAGATAAGCCTGTTATATACCTACACATACAATCCCTTGATAGATCAGCCTGTCATATACCTACACATACAATCACTTGCTAGATCAGCCTGTAATATACCTACACATACAATCCCTTGCCAGATCAGCCTGTCATATACCTACAGAAACAAATTACTTACTAGATCAGTCTGTAATATACCTACACATACAATCACTTGCTAGATCAGTCTGTCATATACCTACAGATACAAATTACTAACTAGATCAGCCTGTAATATACCTACACATACAATCCCTTACTAGATCAGCCTGTAATATACCTACACATACAATCCCTTGCTAGATCAGCCTGCTATATACCTACAGATATAAATTACTTACTAGATCAGCCTGTAATATACCTACACATACAATCCCTTGCCAGATCAGCCTGTAATATACCTACACATACAATCCCTTGCTAGATCAGCCTGTTATATACCTACAGATACAAATTACTTACTAGATCAGCCTGTAATATACCTACACATACAATCACTTGCTAGATCAGCCTGTCATACACCTACAGATACAATCCCTTGCTAGATCAGCCTGTCATATACCTACACATACAATCCCTTGCTATATCAGCCTGTCATATACCTACACATACAATCCCTTGCTAGATCAGCCTGTAATATACCTACACATACAATCCCTTGCTAGATCAGCCTGAAATATACCCACAGATACAAATTACCTACTAGATCAGCCTGTAATATACCTACAGATACAAATAACCTACTAGATCAGCCTGTAATATACCTACACAAACAATCCCTTGCTAGATCAGCCTGAAATATATCTACAGATACAATCCCTTGCTAGATCAGCCTGTCATATACCTACAGATACAAATTACTTACTAGATCAGCCCAGTCGTCGAAATTCGCACTAGCCCGACAGCAAAAAACTAGTATTTTTTCTTTCGGGCTTGTAGGAAATCCAATATTACAAGCCCGACGTGCTTGTACAATTCATTAAACAGAAAACGAGTTCCGCTTTCATTTTCAATATTTGTAAACAAAGATTTGAGCAGCTTAAATCAACAACCGCTTATGTTTTAACACACTGCACACACGTGCTGGGCAATCACTGCGCATACAGCGCATGGTTTTGTGGTTCCCGGATTGCTATTATGTACAATAAATGTTTTGCGTTGCATTTGGGACACAGAGAGTAATGGCCGAAACATTTTGTACACACCGGTCTTACTGACCTGTGTACTTACGCGAAAGGAATTGTGGGTAGCACTTCTTTTACAAGTGAAAAGCGAAAGAAGGTCAGGTAATCATACTTCTAATAATCGCTATCAGTCTGGATAGAGATTAAAAATCACATTTTAACATAATTAAATAACATTTCTTTAAACAACATTACGTTTAAAACACACAATAAAGAACGGTTTTTCTTTCATTATTAACTTTTTCATTCCTACGCAGAACCATTTTGGCGGAAGCATAATTCCCCAAACCAGGGGAATGTGATGCGTCTAAGAATAGAGGTGACAATAACGTAGTGACGTCACCATCTATGTATAGAATGATGGCCGAACAGTTGTCATTCAAGTACGTCGTTGAGGAATGCTTATCTGAGGTAACTGTGATTGACGCATTTGTCAACTGGCTTTTTGTAGAATAACCTGGCACTTAATTGCTTATATATTTTCTGGTGGTTCACTAGGTTTGCTCTCTCTTTCACATGGATAGATGGGATAAATATCTGCTAATTTTTTACCTAAACTTTATGTATATATTTATAATTGTGATTAGATTGAAATCCGTTTGTGAAATTAATTTCTTCTTATTTCAGGATCCGAAAGAGTCTGGCTCAGATGACGAGGAAGCTAACTTGGATGGTGATGAAATTAATAAGAGATTTGTATTGTATTCTAAAGATTGAATAAATGAATGCTTCTTTGGATGTTTTATGTTATGTTTATCTGCAATTTTAACAAAAATGTTTGGGCTAGTAAAATCTGACTCGGGCTTGTTCAAATTCCCATAGTACTAGCCCGACTTGCTTGTAGATTTAAATCTGAATTTCAATGACTGTCAGCCTGTAATATACCTACACATACAATCCCTTGCTAAATCAACCTGTAATATACCAACACATACAATCCCTTGCTAGATCAGCCTGTAATATATCTACAGATACAATCCCTTGCTAGATCAGCCTGTCATATATCTACAGATACAAATTACTTACTAGATCAGCCTGTAATATACCTACACAAACAATCCCTTGCTAGATCAGCCTTTAATATACCTACACATACAATCTCTTGCTAGATAAGCCTGTTATATACCTACACATACAATCCCTTGCTAGATCAGCCTGTAATATACCTACACATACAATCCCTTGCTAGATCAGCCTGAAATATACCCACAGATACAAATTACCTACTAGATCAGCCTGTAATATACCTACAGATACAAATAACCTACTAGATCAGCCTGTAATATACCTACACAAACAATCCCTTGCTAGATCAGCCTGAAATATATCTACAGATACAATCCCTTGCTAGATCAGCCTGTCATATACCTACAGATACAAATTACTTACTAGATCAGCGACAGCCTGTAATATACCTACACATACAATCCCTTGCTAAATCAACCTGTAATATACCAACACATACAATCCCTTGCTAGATCAGCCTGTAATATATCTACAGATACAATCCCTTGCTAGATCAGCCTGTCATATATCTACAGATACAAATTACTTACTAGATCAGCCTGTAATATACCTACACAAACAATCCCTTGCTAGATCAGCCTTTAATATACCTACACATACAATCTCTTGCTAGATAAGCCTGTTATATACCTACACATACAATCCCTTGCTAGATCAGCCTGTAATATACCTACACATACAATCCCTTGCTAGATCAGCCTTTAATATACCTAGACATACAATCCCTTGCTAGATAAGCCTGTTATATACCTACACATACAATCCCTTGCTAGATCAGCCTGTAATATACCTACACATACAATCCCTTGCTAGATCAGCCTGTAATATACCTACACATACAATCCCTTGCTAGATCAGCCTGTCATATATCTACACATAAAATCCATTGCTAGATCAGCCTGTGATATACCTACACATACAATCCCTTGCTAGATCAGCCTGTCATATACCTACACATACAATCCCTTGCTAGATCAGCCTGTCATATACCTTCACATACGATAAATTGCTAGATCAGCCTGTAATATACCTACACATACAATTTTCGCACAATATCTCCTGTAACGTAATGAACATTTTGGGCATTATTGAATTAATATAATAATCAAAATTTGTATCAACGCAATAAACCAAATTTCATACAATCCTCAATAGGCAGTCACGCCTGGATCAACATTTCATTAGCCTCGGGTTATCAAACGTCAAAAAGTATGTATTCGTTACATGTCCGTTGCATAGGTCATATTTACTTTGCAGTAGTTAGACATATTACTTTGCACACGGCCCATCATATTTTGCACGCGTTACCGTTTGATATATGTATTTTGTTTTTAGCAAAAAGTCAGTCTCACGCCCACAGCCGGACAGGAGAGGTCGTAATTTCTTTCTGTCGCGGGCGGGGCATGCTGCGGGTCCTTCTTGATTTTTTCAAACATTTAAAAACGTTGTGTTGAGTTGAGTTGAGTCCAGGTATCAAGGAGACGGCCGTCGATGCAGCTATCCTCTTCGACGTGGGCTCTCAGAAGTCTTTTATTACGCAGCAGCTGGCAGACCAACTACAACTTCCGGTTGATGGTACGGAAATGTTGAACATTGCGTCATTAGGTGGAAACACAATGAGAGTCCGACACGTTGATCGCAGTACAATCTACGTTAAAACAGTTACCCATTTACGACAGAAGTTTTGGGTTCCCGCAGTCCGTCAATGCGTACAAGCCACCCTTCGCCAGTGCGTCACATGCCGCCGCATTTCTGGGAGACCATATGTGGCCCCAGACCCACCCCCATTACCAAAGGCAAGAGTTCAAGATTTGGCGCCATTTACAGTGACAGGAGTGGATTTCACTGGCGCTCTTCACATTAAACAGACTACAGGAAGTGACATGAAGTCTTTGCCTAAAATTATGATTTCCGACAACGCCACATCATTCATCACAGCTTCTAGAGAGCTAATGAATCTAAGATATTCAACCTCAGTTCAAGACACACTGAGCAACCTATGAGTTGAATGGCGATTCATTCCCCAGAGAGCCCCTTGGTACGTTGGGTGGTTGCAGCGTCTTATTGGACTTACTAAGACCACCCTTAAGAAGATACTCGGACGTGCCTACATCAACCTCAAGTTATTACAAACGATCGTTACGGAATCAGGCTGTCATAAATGATCGTCCTTTGTCACACATGTCTTCCGCTATCCATGATCCGGTTCCTTTGACGCCTGCACATCTACTTTACAGTCGCCGCATTACGTCACTTCCGCATGGTGAGTCTTCTGACGTCACTGATGGACTATGGACACCAGTGAGCCATGACACTATACATGATATGGCTAAGAAGAGAGCGCACATCATTCAGCAGTTCTGGGGTTGCTGGAAGAAAGTGTACCTGACAGCCCTTCGTGAGCTACATCCTGTATCCAGATCCAACGCCCAGACGATTTGGGTCGGTGATCTCGTCCAGATACATAATGAGACATCGAGATGTGATTGGAAAATAGCTGTGGTGACTGACGTGTTGACCAGAAATGATAGACTTATTCGCGCTGCATGTGTGCGCACAAGCAATGGTCTGTCCACAAATAGACCCTATAACAAAACTATATCCACTTGAAAAGAGCGAATTGACAAGCAATACTCAGTGAAAATAGTGTGAAACGATAGAAATTGGATATTATGCTGTGACATCTAATTTGTTATTTTGTTATCTGTCGTAAGTTAATATTACTAAATATGTATTTTCTATTTTTTGCGGCTGGGAGAATGTTGTGATTTCGGGTGAACGTTCACGTTCTTGAGACGTCATCATTGTTGTTATTGTTATTTATAATTGTCAGTTGAATATTTAAAACGGTAGTAAAAGGTCGAACCTGGATTTACTTATGTTTATTTCTCACAACCGAAGTACATTTGCATTAACCATCCGATCACCGACAGAGTTTAATAAATAGAAATAAAACGCACAGAAATCTGGAATGGATTTTGTCTACGTTTATCGTGTATTGAAGACTACGTTACACTCCATTCAAACTGAAGCTATTGAGCACACACTTTTGATTTATGTTTAGCAACAGTTACTTTGAACTTTACCGAATAAGCCCTAAATGCAACAACATGCTAGGTCTGAATTTAAGATAGTGATGGAGTTTGTGGAGTCTGCACATGCTAATCAGGGATGTCATTTTCCGTCTAAACTGTATACTTGATATAAAAGAGACTTCGTATAATGAATACAACTTATAAAAGTGGAAAGTGTTGTCCCAGATTAGCCTGTGAGGACTTCCCTGTTTTCCCAGACCCAGGCAATAAATTAAAACTAACTTGGGTACCTACAGGTAATGGCAGACATGACAGTACAGTTGCAGAAATGTCTTAGCCGAGTCCGGTTTGGGGTGGAAGTCCAGCATCTTGGCTCGAACACGGAACTTGTATGGCACTGCATGGCTGAGAACTGCCGAGATCTGAGAGCAATTAACGTGGGGGTGATCCAACACAACTGCAAGGAGACATTTATATCATTCTTCATTTTGATAATTGAGCCTAATTGCATGCTTACAGACTGTATTCTTATCATAAGATTTGATTTTTGCACACAATTTTGCACCTTTGTTTTATTTCTGCTTTTATATGGGATTTGTTCATTAATAATACATGTACCTGTACTGGTTTGGACCATGCATCGTCTCTGATCGGCTTTTTTCTCATTACTATTCACCGTCATTTCAGCTCTAGCATTACTTACAGCAGCTCTCTTGAAAATATATCTTTGATTTTCGGTTGCAATGCCTTTGCCAACCTGCCTAACCTTGTCAGCACCTCTTGTGTCACCAGCTTGCCTAACCTTGTCAGCACCTCTTGTGTCACCAGCTCTAACCTTGTCAGCACCTTTTGTGTCACCAGCTCTAACCTTGTCAGCACCTCTTGTGTCACCAGCTCTAACCTTGTCAGCACCTCTTGTGTCACCAGCTCTAACCTTGTCAGCACCTCTTGTGTCACCAGCTTTTGATGATGACGCTTGAGACTCAACATACCTTATTTTGTCAGTAACCGGTTTAGTAGCTTTAGTACCATCAATCTTGTCCCCGAGTTCCAGTGAACTTGCCTCTTGTGATTGAAATGATATCACAATCACATCCTCAACCATGTTATTTTTTCCCCAATTAGACTCAACATTGTCTCTCTTCTCACTGACACTATTTTTATCTCCTTGTGCTGTGGCATGACTAAAATATTGCACATGATTGTCAACATCAGTTTCCACATCATCCCTGTCATTACTACCACTTCTATTACCCGCAACAGCTTGTGAATTGCCACTACTATTCCCCACAGCAGTCTGTGAATTGATTCCTGTGACACTGAAGCTTTCGTTATCGAGCGCCACAATTTCCTGGCGCTGTTTCAGCGAGATGAGATCGGGCAAATCAGCGGAGACCACTCTAACACACCGACCAAAAGAGTTGCCACGGTGAAGACAGAACTCAATTGCAGGCCGGTGTGAACGATTGTTGTCCTTCCATTCCGAGGCGTGGAGATTAATAAACTTAACATAGTCACCAGGCTGTAAAATTAATAAATATTATTTGTTTATTAATAATTTAATTTTAAGCAAATACAGACATAATTTTGTTATGCTTTAGCTTACAAGTTAATCATTACATACAAGACCTTTCAATTAATGTTGTCATGTTGATTTGTTTGTAATGTTAGCTTTCAACTTTGTAATAAAATAATATCAACATGTGAAAGAATGAAATAATTTTTTATTTGTTAGCTTACATGTATTTTATGATAAGACCTTTATATAAAAGGCTTTCTAATGCGTAAAACATAGTCTGTGCTTCAAAAGATTTTTAATATTTATTCTGATTTGAGTCAATTACCTTTAAGCAGCTGACCATCTGTATAGTATTCATTTAGTGTGATACAAGTATTATAAGTATATCAAAGTGAAAGATCTGGTAGAAATATATTCTTCTCATTTTCTTACAATGTATTTTTATAAGATTGCTTTTTCTTTGATTGATTCGATAGTATTGTCTGAAATATTCTAACAAATCTGTTCCAAAATAAATTAATTAAAGAAATTATAAAATGATTTTCATTATAAATGTGATTTAAAGATTGGATGTTTTTACTCATTTAATGGAATACTGTTAATTTAAAGTCTAAAACATTTAGTTGTATTGAAACTGTGACAGATCATTGTTTACTGCTTAAGAAAAGATTACAAAAAATTTCTGAAGGCAATTACAAAATGTATTGCACAATATAAGTCCATAATGTTTATTATAGCTGCCATTTTTTACATTCTACTTCTATATAAAGTTGGCCAATAAAAATGAGTAAAAGTCAATATTTTTTAAAGATTATTGAATATTCAAATATTATGGATGCGATGGTAAATCATTTCTTGGTTAGATGGTAATCAGTTACAAAACAAGAGGTGTTTGTAAAATATCTGTGCCCCCCCCCCCGTCCTAAAATTGCAGCAAATTCGTCCCTGTGACATCGACTTTAGCCCTCTTGGTTTGAAAATCATAAGCAGTTATCCTTCATCAAGACTAACCAGCATACTACTTTATATGATCCAAAGAATTCTCTAAACATTATGCAGAAACAAATTTCACAACACAGGCCCCTTGTCACTTTGGCTTTATGCCAAAAATATTGCTAGGTGTCTTAATTTCCATTCAAGTAACAATTACACCAATTTGCATGAAGGCCACAGTGTTCTGCAGTAATTGTAATCAAACATATTTCCTGCTACAAGCCATTATGACATTGACCTTTGACAACCATTGGTTTCATTATTTCCCCCAAGTTACCAGCATAACAAGTAAGATGATATGAGGTCAAAGCATTTTCTAGATGTGATAAAGAAACCCATTTCTTGATACAAGTTTAGTGACCTTGACCTTTGACCTGGTGATCTCAACATCAAAATGCATCTCCTTTTCCTCACATGTACAACCAATATATAGATCTTCATGATTAAAGGTCAGCGCTTTCTAAAAAATTTCCTGTTACACAACCATGTGACCTTAAAGCCATAATACAAATACTGAAATCGGTTTCTTTCCATTCTTAGAAGTAACCAATTTACCAATTTTCATGATTTTCTGTCAAAGCATATCTAGATATCTAGCGGATACACATTGTTTGTGACGAGCCCCATGTTACCTGTAACCATCAAACCAAAGAGCATGGTTGTAGAATAAAGTGTTCTCAATATATCTCGCGGAAAATAAATTTCAATGAACCAACAAACCTACTGACAGACCCATTGACAGACAAATGCAGAGTTATATAGGTCTTATTTTAGAAAAGGGGCAAAATGATTCAGATATGACACACACATAGATTTGATAGCAATACACACAAATAATTTTAAGTTATCATGTCCTCCAGACGAGTATCAAAAGCCCTATCCATTATAACCCTTTACCACTTAGATATGTATTTTGACGCATTTGTAGTTCCTTAGAAAGTTACATTTAATTATGTACCTTTCTTACTAAATTTAAGTTTTAAAGGCTTCATTTCCAACCCTTAGTTACTGATGAGCAGCAAACAGCATAAAACCTAAACAGACTGCGAGTTACTCGCAGGCTGTTCTAGTTTTATGCTGTTTGCACATGGACTTCTTCACTTTGCTTCTGAGAGGGAAATGGATAAACAGACAAACAAACAGTCCGCTACTGATCTTATGTTGACAGAGTAAAAAAGTATCTCCATTAGTTTCATTCACATTGATAAAGCTCCTTTTATTTATGGCAGTTGCTGATTATATTTCTCAATAATGTCTTACAAAAACATGAAATAGCAATCATATTTTCCATATGTCTCTCTATCCATTTACTTATTGTTAACAATCTACGTAATTCTTTTTGAGTTATCGCAGTATCCATTTTTTTTCAAACAGACACACGTATGGAGAGACGAAACTGAAATACTGTGCATATTCTCCATACACATAATAAAGTTTGATCAATCTAGCTTAAATACTTCTTGAGTTAACGCAGGATCCAGATTTTATTTTTTTATTTTTTTGGTAATCATAGAATCTTCAACTATAGCAACCACAGCATAACTTAAATAACATGCATATTCGGAAAATGGCAATGTATTCAGATACCATATTTCATATTTGAAGGTTGAGTACTTTTTTAATTATTGCATAATCCAGATTTTATATATCATTGATTTTGGCAACCGTAGCAAGCACAATTGTTGTCTGATGAACCAAAATGAATACGCACATTTTCCCCGTTGAGCCCTCTGTTCACATATCAAGCTATATTAACCAAACTCAAGTCCTTTTTCAGTTACCACAGGATTTTGGTTTGGACAGACAGACTGGGGACAAAGCATTAGTCCCCTTCGGTTACACAAGTAGGTGATCAATGAACCTAACAGAAACATCACATTATATGAGGTACCTTGATATGTGAGGAAGATTTGAAATGGTCATCAAACACTGAAACATCATAAATGAAGCCCCTGGCTCTCTTGTGAACCTGTTCGTCCGTCTGTGTGTCTTCAAGTTGAGAGTCGGCAGATACCTCACGAACGTTACTGAAATAGTTGAGACTTAAATTACAATCAGAAAACCATGTTGTTTCATACATGACCCACATCATGTGAAAGGTGTCTCTTGCAATTTGCGGCCAGGGAAGCTCCAGACCAAGCTGGGCATTCACACAGTCTATCCTGTCCACTAATGACACAACAAACGAGTTTAAAGCGGGCAGCATAGCTCCTGACCAGACTGGCAGCACTAGCATATAATTGTCAAACAAAAAGCAATGAAGAGAATTATATTTTGCAGTTCGAATAGAAAAAACTGTTGAATAGTATAGAATAAGACCTGTTATAAATTCATTTAAACACAAATTCTATGATAAATGCAAAGTAAAAAAAAAATTCAATGTTTAGTTTTTGTCTGCAAATAACAGCAACATTTAGTCCAGTGACATATGAATGACGTTATCTGTATCAAACTGAACAAGGCTGATACCTTAAGTACCATTCTAAGAAACAGGCAGAAGACTGAAATGCGTGTACATTTTGTATTTACTAATCAACATTAATAGTATGATTATTCATTTTTAAATTACATATTTAAATTTACTGCAATTTCAATCTGAACAAGAGCTGTGTTTGTGAAACACAATGCCCCCAATATTTGACGTTGAAGGATGACCTTGACCTTTCACCACTCAAAATGTGCAGCTCCATGAGATACACATGCATGCCAAATATCAAGTTGCTATCTTCAATATTGCAAAAGTTATGACCAAGGTTTAAGTTTTGGGACAAACACACACATACAATGACAGACAGACAGACAGACAGACAGACAGACAGACAGACAGACAGACAGACAGACAGACAGACAGACAGACAGACAGACAGACAGACAGACAGACTGGCCAAAAACAATATACCCCCTGATCATTCGATCTGGGGGCATAATTATATTTAAAGGTTTAGAACTACTCTTTTATAAGCAATTTAACAACAATGGATTGTGTACATGTCATGTTAAAATGCACGGTAACACATAGCAGTGGTGCTTATAAGTGCAATATAACCCTGCCACCAAAGGCCATGCTTTGTACTTACAAAATATTTTTTATTTTTGTTATTTTTTTTTGCTGTTTCCAACAGTATTTCTCTCAAATCACTGTGTTTTGTAAATAAACTCACACTCCTCCTTAGTAAACTGGCTGGAAAACTGCTTTTCCAGCTTTTGAAAATTAGACTGCATTAGATAGCGGACTGCTAATCTTGGATGACAATAAGCACATGCATTAAGCCAAGTTTTCCCATAACGAGACTTGAGATACTCACTATAGGCACTGTGTGGCATCCCAGACTCGTAACAAGCGTCCCACACCTGCTTCAATCACTGATGTACTAACAACCTGTGAACATAAACAAGTGTTACACAATAATTGATCTACAGTTAGTTACCTTCAGTTTAGTTATTGGTGACCATGATGATCATATTAGTATGAATCTCACCCTGAGTCTGATGATGATAAATATTGAGACAACTTTGCTCGATCCTAGATTCAGTGTTTCTTTTAAACTTTTTTGGCTATTTATATATATTTATTCAGTTCTGCTAAGATACATGTAATCAGATTTCCCCTTTGTTGGTTATCTTCATAGTGACAATTTTATTACATGGAAATAGTCTGCAAAATTATATACATGCCTATTTGCTAAGATAATAGGATTTTACCTACTTTAACCTCTTTTAACAAATATGACGTTGGTTATATTCATCTTTCACATTGAGAACAAGGGACAAAATTGTCACAAAACCAGGTTTTCAATTTGAAAAAAAAGTCTGATCAAGAGAGACAACTCAAACTGAACTGATTGTTTATAATTAGCCCCCTTTGTTTCAAAATAAATCTATTTTTAGTCATGGCGACCGTTACCTTGGCGATATTGACCTAATTCTTTCGTGCGACACACCGTCCAATGATGGTGAACAAATGTGCCAAATGATTTTATAATCTCACAATGAATGACATAGTTATGGCCCGGACAAGCTCATTTATGGCCATTTTTTACCTTTGAACTCAAAGTGTGACCTTGACCTTGGAAATATGGACGTAATTCTTTCGCCCAACACACTGTATAATGATGGTGAACAAATGTTCCAAATGATTTTAAAATCTCACAATGAACGACAAAGTTATGGCCCAGACAAGCTCATTTGGGGCCATTTTTGACCTTTGAACACAAAGTTTGACCTTGACCTTGGAGATATCGACGTAATTCTTTCTCGCGACACACCGTCTAATGATGGTGAACAAATGTGCCAAATAAATTTAAAATCTCACAATGAACGACAAAGTTATGGCCCGGACAAGCTTGTTCCGCCTGCTCGCCGACATTCGCCAATCTAATAACCAGTTTTTTCCTTCGGAAAACCTGGTTAAAAATAGCCAAATGTAATCCATGTTGACCAAATGTAAGCTTTTTGTTTAAAGAAAGATACATCTGACCAAATTTATCCCATACCATATGTAAAACATTCATTTGCAATACATAACAATTAATTTTTTTCAGAGTAGTAGCAAGTAAAGATACATGTAGCGACTACCTGGCAGTAAATATCAAAATAACATCCCGTTGCCACATCATTGAAGCTGCACAGGTTTTCTTTGAACTCATCATTCTTGCTTGCCCATGAACGCAGCTCGCGTATCTGAAGAGACAGTTTAAATGAGTTGCACTGTGGGAAAACTGGTTCAATGCAGGAGTGTAAAGTGTCGTCCCAGATTAGCCTGTGCAGTCTGCACAAGCTAAACAGGGACGACACTTTTAGCCTTAAGTTGATTTTCACAAAGAAGATGCTTCCTTAACACAAAAGATTATGAAAGGCCCAAAGCCACTCACCTGAGTTACAACACGAGCTGACCTGTTCTGTGCAGAATAAGATATCATAACAAAAAATATTCTGACAGATGTTCATAAAGAGTGAACTATAAATGAAACTTATAGAGTGCTAACAAGGTTTTACTATAGTCATGTAAGGATAACATCCCTGCCCTCTGCAGCCATGTTTTTTTAACAGACCAGAAACATTTTTAAACTCATGCAAGATATCATTAAAACAAATGTTCTGACCAAGTTTCATGATGATTGGACAATAAATGTGACTTTTAATGTATTAAGAAGTTTTTATTCAAGCCATATTAGGAGAAATGCTTCCCCCCCCCCCCCCCCTGGCGGCCTTGTTATTTTTGCAACCAACCTGAACCATTTTCAAACTCATCCAAGATATCATTGGGAAAAATCTTCTGACCAAGTTTCATGAAGTTAGCTTAATAAATGTGGCCTCTAGAGTTTTAACAAGGTTTTACTATAGCCATACAAAGCCATATAAGGAAAAATGCCCCGCCACCTGGTGGTCATGTTTTTCAAGCAACTGTAACCATTTTGGAACTCCTCCAAGAGATCATTGCCACTATTCTTCTGACAAAATTTCTTAAAGATCACACAATAAATGTGGCCTCCAAAATGAAAACAAGGCAAATGTTGATGCCACACAACGCGCAACAGACAAAAGGCGATAACAAAAAAATACCATTAAAGTGAAGTGTTGTCCCTGATAAGCCTGTGTATACTTCATCATTGAAGACACACATGCATTAAGCCTTGTTTTTCAAAAGCTTGGCTTATATTGCAATGGTAAAGAATTAATAAAGGTCACAGATTTTTGTATTTTTGACAAATACCGGTACCATTAAATGATAAATTAACAAACTGTTAAATTAGGAATAGTTTTAAAATTATAATAATAATACAGAAAAAGATTAGCAAATAAGTTGGGTGCCCTGAGTTTCCAACCCAGGACCTCTACAAACACAATCAAACTGGACACCACTACACAATGCAGACTGTTAATTTGGATCATAGTTTAAGCGTTCTGTCAATTATGTTTTGTTTTTGCTAAATTAGCCATTAAAATCATCACAAAAGCTTACTATTTTTCAATTTTTGATTGTGGATAATCAATAGATCAAAATTTACACTTTCCGCCTTAACTAGATTTTTGCTTTGAAGAGATTTCGAGAGAGATTAAAACAAAAACTACCATAAAAGAGGAAAGTTTGGCTCCAAATTAACCTGTGCAAACTGCGCAAGCTAATCTGGGATTACAATTATAGCAGTTTTCCCAAAACATGGCTCAAATTCAAACAAGTATTACCTGGCTTTTCAGGCCTTAAAACCTTTTCCTTATTAAGATGCATATGACAATACAAGATCAGAAATAAAATGAATTTTTAAGTGCAAAGTTTCAATTGTGACCCATATGTAACTCCAGACTCGTTTTTAAATGGGATAAAAAGTTGAGTATATACTAGCATATACGGACGTCACAATTAAATTGATACTATACTAAAGAGTCTATTAATATTTTAATACTGTTCTCACATGCCTCTTAATTAAAAATTTAAACATAAGGCTTATAATTCTCAATTATTGCAATTGTCACAGAGTTACAAATATTATTTTATTATTATTTGATTTTGATTGTTGATTTTAAAAGAGTACATTATATTTTCAAAGATATTGAATTGATTTCTGTTAATATGTTTGCATTTGATTTCTTTGTCTACTGAATTGCAGTAGAAGGTCATTTTGAACCACATGTTTAATTTGATATTGATTACATTGTGTTAGTTACAGTTTTGGAAGTCTTCTCATGTTAAATTCACACTCAATATGCAGACTGTATGCTGACTGTATGCTTATCAGCTCTAGCTATAAATAATGACTGTGACTAAAGATTCTTAGACTAGTAGCTAATTAATTACAGTCTTATAGAAGTAAGGATGTAAGGTACTGTACATTTGTATGTTGGATGAGAGATAGATATGATTGGTCAGTGAGTTGTGTGGGTGTGACTTGGCATTAAGGATCTGTATGATCGATGGATGAATGAGAGATATGATTGGTCAGTGAGATATGTGGGTGTGACTTGGTATTAGGGATGAAAGGGTTTCAAACGAGTGACAAGTTAGTTTATGGAGGAAGGAAGTAGAGGTCAGTAAGAGAAAAGTTAGAAAGCCAGTTACAAGTTAGAGAGACAGTTGGAAATAGGAGGATGGAATTTGTTAAATAAGATCTGATAGGAATTTAATAGAGTTTAGAAGGAATGCTTAAGAATGTAATATAGGAAGATGGAATTTGTTGAAAATAATGTGAACTATAAATGAATAAAAGAGTAAACGCAGCAAGAGAGTTGTGTTGTGCCATTAATAACAAGGGCATAGATTTCCCCCGGTCCGGTTACACAATTAATAACTGACTAATAGGAATGAGAAAATACATGTTCATGATAACAATTAACTCCAGAGTTAAATATTTGTGTGTAGTAATTTTGCAAAAGAATAATTAAGACAGAACAAGCATTCACTAACCTTGTCCTTGTCACTGTCAGTAAAGGAGTATGTGGGTGAGGAAGAGGTTTTGGGCTCAACTGGTTGCTTTTGACGCCCAGAAAACACGAGCCACGCAAAGCCCGGGCTGCTCTGACCTTGAAGGCTGTCCCGGAACATGCTCACCTCAAATGGAAAGAGGGGGACAACTCATGTAAGAAGGGGACAATAGATGTCAGGAGGGGACAATAGATGTCAGGAGGGGACAACAGATGTCAGAAAGGGACAAAAGATGTCAGGAGGGGACAATAGATGTCAGAAAGGGACAATAGATGTCAGAAAGGGACAACAGATGTCAGAAAGAGACAATAGATGTCAGAAGGGGACAATAGATGTCAGGAGGGGACAACAGATGTCAGGAGGGGACAACAGATGTCAGGATGGGACAATAGATGTCAGAAAGGGACAATAGATGTCAGGAGGGGACAACAGATGTCAGAAAGGGATAATAGATGTAAGAAGGGGACAATAGATGTCAGGAGGGGAAACAGATGTCAGGAGGGGACAACAGATGTCATGAGGGGACAACAGATGTCAGGAGGGGACAATAGATGTCAGAAGGGGACAACGGATGTCAGGAGAGGACAACAGATGTCAGAAAGGGGCAATAGATGTCAGGAGGGGACAACAGATGTCATGAGGGGACAACAGATGTCAGGAGGGGACAATTGATGTCAGGAGGGGACAATAGATGTCAGGAGGGGACAACAGATGTCAGAAAGGGACAATAGATGTCAGAAGGGGACAATAGATGTCAGGAGGGGACAACATATGTCAAGAGGGGGCAATTGATGTCAGGAGGGGACAGTATATGTCAGGAGGGGACAATAGATGTCAGAAGGGGACAACGGATGTCAGGAGGGGACAACAGATGTCAGAAAGGGGCAAAAGATGTCAGAAAGGGACAATAGATGTCAGAAAGGGACAATAGATGTCAGAAGGGGACAATAGATGTCAGGAGGGGACAATAGATGTCAGGAGGGGACAACAGATGTCAGAAAGGGACAATAGATGTAAGAAAGGGACAATAGAAGTCAGAAAGGGACAATAGTTGTCAGAAGGGAACAATAGATGTCGTGAGGGGACAACAGATGTCAGAAGGGGACAACAGATGTCAGGAGGGGACAACAGATATCAGAAAGGGACAATAGATGTCAGAAAGGGACAAAAGATGTCAGTAGGGGACAATAGATGTCAGGAGGGGACAACAGATGTCAGAAAGGGACAATGACAACAGAAAGGGGCAATTAAAGGGGCCTTTTCACGTTTTGATTCATTGACAAAATTAAAAAAAAGTTGTTTCAGATTAGCAAATTTTCGTTTTAGTTATGATATTTGTGAGGAAATAGTAATACTGAACATTTTCTATAAAATATCCATTATACAATGTATGCATCTTTTGACGATTTGAAAACCTGAAAATTATAAAGCGTTGCAACACGAAACGATTGAATAATTTGGAAAGTTCTGTTGTTGTAGTTATATTTTGTGAAACTAAGAGGATTGCTTATATAAAGTAAAAAATACATCTGCTTGAAACATGCGTACGGATGGCCTAGTGGTCTAAGCAGAAGACTTTTACTCCCGGACTCCTGGGGTCAGTGGTTTGAGCCCAGTTGAGAGTTACTTTTTTTCTGTTTTTAATTGTATTCTTGTTTTTTTACTAAGATTTTTAGATCCAATGTTCACATTTATCAATATAAAGCATTAAATGACAAACTTCAATACATGCCAAAATCTGTGAAAAGGCCCCTTTAACGTCAGAGGAAAATGGAGATACCAGTAAACGTACCCTTCCATGTGTTTTCAAAACAAACATGGTTTAACTGTCGCATTAATCTGCATGATTGGGTATTGCTTTTAAGTCCCCATAAGCAATATATTGTGCCCCTAATCAGAATTGTTCGTAATTATATTACTACCTGCACCATTTACATATTTAACTTTAGACCTCTTAGTGAAACATAGACTTTTGCGTATACCGAAATTTCAGTACCCATTGACTTTTGAGGTAGGAAGATGAGTGCTTGCCTGACACGCTGTCTCTTCATGAAGATCATTTTTGGTAAACAATTTTAAAATTGTATGATGCAAGCTAAATCGCAAGTTTTGCCTTGACCTTTGACCTCTTAGTGAGAACTTGACCTTTTAGCTATGAAGAGGGGTGCTACACGCCAAGTTCACAAGGTGAACAGTTGCTTATAATAAATTGAAAATTGTATGATAAACAACGACATATCACTTCAGACAAGCTAATTTTGACTTTGACCTCTATGTGTGACATTGACCTTTGAGTAGAAAAATGGGTTAAGACGAGACTTGACATGCCCTCTGCTTATGTTGATCATTTATATATATTATTTTCAAATAAATATATTCTAAATACCAGTGACAGGACCAAGTGCAATAAACTTCTAATTAAAGAATGGGATTTTCAAGGCTTGAGTTTGAATGCCTGCAAAGGTACAATAAGAATATGTTGGCATTGTATGCATTTTTTCTTAATGATTTCACCAATACAATATTGTAACTATACAAACATCTACTGGTAAAATGAGCAATTTAGATTTTTATTAATATCTATTTTATGGGGAAATAATAAATAAATAATAATAAGAGCATGGATTGTAGTAAAGTATATTTAAGCACAGGTTTTGAGACTACAATAAAAAAGATATTCTTGGAGCATAACATGGTCCGTGAAAAGAAACAAATACCTCCTACGAAGATAACATTTTTAAAAATCTATAAATGTTTTCGCCGATGAAAAAGCTGACAAAATGAACTCTAAACAAAGTAAAACAGTAAATCGAAAGAAAATTTTTTTGCATTCCTTATTTGGTATCCTTAGTTTAAGACAAATATGATTTAAGATTTCTGCTCCAGATACTGTTATTGCATAGAAAATTCCATACAGAGAGTCTGTGAAAGCGGACAATGTCGCCGACGTCTGGACTGGGCAACATGCTCTCCTCCTTTGCAAACAGCAGGCACTTCAGCTTGTCATCCATCCCTGTCATGCTGGAGTCTGTGATGCTGATCATTGTGCAGTAGTCTAGGGAACAAGGCACAATACTTTGGTACACTTATCAGGACACCCACACAATTCTGGTAAAAAAGATCAGTTTTGTCATTCATTTTTGTTGCTATTTGCACAAATGTGAGAGTACATTTGTATTCAAGGTTATTATAACAATTTCTCTAATGTATTGCACTGGGTCATTAATTTTTTTTCAATCCTGTTTTAAAGAGAAATTACTCACAGTGAGTGTAGTTAAACAGCCTTATGTTAATAATTCTAGTTGAATTGTAATGTATATAACAAAATGTTTGGGGCAAACCAGTTTCTACATGTACTCATAACTGAAGAACCACTTTTCCTCATTAATTTGTTTTAATTCACAAAATTACATGTATTTGCAATTTACCTTTTGCATGAAGTTGTAACTATTTGCTGTTAAATAAAAATAATAAAAAACAACTTGCTGCTAGGCAGGGCTCGACACTAACAGTGGTCCGTTGACCCGGGGTCAGTAAAAAATAGGGAGGACCAGTGAAACTAGTAATTTGGTTGATCCGTCGGACCAGTTAAAAATCCTGGCCAGCTTATTGTGAAAATTTAATACTGGTTGAAAGCCGTTTTCATCAATAAAACAACTTTATATGTTTATAATAAACCGATAATTTCATAATTATTTTATTGGCCGACTCGAGACCGGGATAAAAATAGCAACATATTGGAAATTTCAATGCTTCTAGATGCCTGAATGACAAAAACCTGTTGTCGCATCAAAAAATCGATTTGCGATTTCGCAAATGTCTCCCGAAAATGTCTCCGGACTTCGCTGTGATCGATACACAAATTAACATTAAATTCTAATTGTTCGGATCGAGAAATGAACAAAATGGTATTTATTATTTTGAAAAAGCAGCAATAATCAGCATTTTATCAATCTTAATACCATCAGAATATACTTTGTTTACCGAAAGAATTTATACTGGAGGGCGCAGAATAATGTTTTGATATTGCGGGAGAGTAAACATGCATATTTTCAAGATTACAAGTTTTCGCGATGTGGAATTTCATTCTGGGGGTGGTTGAACCTACGCCTAAAAAACCTAAAACTAATGAAGAGAAGCTTGAAGTACAGCGAAAATATGAAAGGGATATTGAGATAGTTTAGTTGATAGTATAGTTTTCTTTTTATAAATGCACAATACATTGTGGATAGTCCAGAAAGTAAGTTAAAATTTAGTTAAAATAACAGAGAAATTGTCAGACCACTTGAAATCTTGGAGGACCAGTAATTTCTGAAAGCCGGTGGTCCTTTGGGTCAGTAGGTAAAAAAAGTTAGTGTCAAGCCCTGCTAGGACCCTTACCAAAAATCATCCGCATGCCACTAGAGCCTTTTTTTATCTGAACCTCAAGGTATATTAGAAATTAGCTGAGACAGATGTAAATGCCCATAGAATTAATATAATCATTGCTTGAATATTCCCCAGCGGAATTAATTTATTTACAGTCAAATAACATCATTGGACTGCACAGGCTAATCTAGGATGACACTTTACGCACATGCATTAAACCCCCTTTTCACAGAGCGCGGCTCAATTACATTTCCTTAATTTCCAATATCAAGACAACAAGGAAATTAATACAACTAATCAATCAAGATTCTATTAAAGATGTACAAACCACTGCCCCTGCTTTTGTATGGAGGCTTGATAAACTTCACCACCCCAAAAACATCCGCCTTTGTATTGGGACGAAGTTCATTCAATGTGGTGTAACTGTATGTGACCTGAAAAAAATGGAAATGCAATAAAAACTGAACCCTTTGAATACCAAAATACAGTTCCTACCAGAAGAATTAGAAATTCAATCCCTACTTTTTGTTGCTTAACAAAACCAATCCTTGGCAAATTTTTGTGATTATCCAGATACAGACCGAGGTACAGGGCCCTCAATCCATTTTAGGGAAAGCGGGTCGCTACCCTCATGAGGGGGAATTTTCGGGGCGTTTTGCTTTTGGGGGGATTTTTTTCTTACTCTCTCATTATTACGTTTGTACATGTTTGCACTATATTCATTTCATTTTTCATAATTTAGTATGTTTGACAAGATTAAATTGAAATAGAATTGAGATATAATAATCATGAGACACATCTAATTAAAAAAAAAAAAAAAAAAATTTATATTTTTTACTTCAGGGGGAATTTTTCCCCCCAAAAGGGGAAAAAGTATACTTTTCAGATGGGGGACTGCGGCCGCAGATTTGATAGATTGAGGGCCCTGAGGTATAATGCCAATATATATTTTTCTTTATTAAATTATTAAATTAAGTGCATTGTGTCTTATAAAAATGAGCAGAAACTCAAGATGCCTACTAACAGTAAGATAGACCAATATTCACAAATGCAAATGGCACTGATACCAGATTCTTTTTACTGCATATCACATTTGAAAAGAATCTATACTAGCCAATAGATTACATTGTGGAAGATGTATTTATTTTTTTAAGAACATTAGTTCTTCTTGAATGCTTGGAGCTTTTATGAGTACATACGTACAGCTCAAGAGTTCTTCTTGATAAAACCAAGTTCCATGTCAAAATTAAGTCTCACGTATGTCTATAAAATCAAGTTCAATCAACCTAATACATCATAATAAACACAATTCCTGTTACCAGCGACATCAATTTGCAAGTCATTTGTGGAGAAATACTCAACACAAAAACTTAATACAAACTTAATACAAAATCGTTGTCAGATTGAAAGCCAAAGTTTTATTGACAATTAGATCTATCTTAAGATGTTCTGGAGATAGTCGGTGTATTACGATTGGTTGATTAGATATAAGATCTATCTCACGTAGGTCGTAGGATGCCGGAGACAGTCGATAGCTTATTTTCAAATTAGGAATACTCCACTTTGTCCATTGTAAAAAAACTTAAACATTTCAATGAACTGTTAACATATTTGACACTTTGGATTATTATCATTATTATGGGAGCACACCATCTCACATAAGTTGTTTCAATTTGTGCATTAGTGAAAAATTTATGATCTGTTTGTGTTTAATTTAGTTGCAATAAATCAACTTTAAGCTTTATAGCCTAATGGGCTGCTTCGAGTTGCAATGCGCTCTCTCTTGTCCATGGGTGCAAAATGTTATCAACAATGCAAGGGTTAAGGAACACTGAAACTGCAAGAACATATTAAAGTTTACCTATCTAAACCACAAACACATCCAAATGGTACCATTAAAGCAAGAAATAATTGATTTTATTGACTTAGGTTTTGTTGTGTACGCTGTATCCGCCATATTGGAAAATTGACCCAATATTGGTTAGGGAGCAGTACACCAATATTTTGCACGTCGGGTTATGTGCTCCAGCCTATAAAGTCGATAACGATGTGGTATTCAATACAAAATACACTGTTTCAAATTTAAACATAAACATGTCAGCGAGAAAAGTGTGTTGAAACATCGTCGTGTTTATATAGGGTGCATGCACAGGATAACATCCGTAGGTTGCCGTTCAGGTAAATTTTACATGTTTATGAAGTTTATTCATGATTTTCCTCAATTTGTCTCGAACGACGTCTGTTTAGTGAAGCGCACGGATTCGCTGCGCTGAACTGCACCCATGTTTATGAAGGGGTGCATATGGACTGTCAGAGCCGCCATAGCAAAAATTATCAAAGGCTCTGGGAGTCCGTTTATATGGACTAGTGTTTAATTATGCCAGTAAATGGTTTATGTTGCTGATATTACCCATTAAAATACTGCCTGAATTCCAGGCGGAAACTTTCCATGAAAAAACGGTTATCAGTTGCAACTCCCAGCGACCCGGAGGGTTCATAGCTGTGAGTTGGATTTTCGCAACTATTTAGAACATGTTTTATTATCCGGATTTGTGTTATATCCGGAATTATCGATACCTACGTCGCCAGCATAAAGAAATCATTTAACTAAGTGCATATTCTGCCTTTATAAAGTTTTGGAGATCCATACACATATTCCAAATAAATACATATAAACCAGTAACACACCTTTTTCGATTTGTTTTTATCACCCATGTCTTTCGATTTTTCGTTCGAGCCCTGTTCAAGCCTAGAATAAACCAAAGGGGTCTAACTTTCTTGATGCTTGTTAGTGGTTACACGTCACTAATAATATACTTCTTATGGAGCCAAAGTTAAAAACAAAACATAGACCTTTGATTATTGTTATGAAATGTTCGTGATCGTTAATAGATTATTACTGGATCTTAACGAAGAAAATTTGTTTTTATTGTTAAAAAAACATAGGGGGAGCATTTGAACTTTCAAGATTAAGGTTATCTGTGTTTTGTTTTACAGAGTATACCAGCAATTGAATCAAATGTGTCTAGAACAGAATGTTTTTGACGAATGTTATGTGATGTAACTTGACTCCAAATTGTATTGTCCATTTTTCTATATTGTATCCAAATTACATCTAGTAGCCTACATTATTATTTAAAAAAAGAAATAATGCGGTTTATGGGTTCATTGTAAACACACTATAATGTAATATTTTATTCTTTATTTTTATGCTTTCTTTTCAACATACATGTCAACTACATCATGGGTGTACCTATTAACAAATATAACAGATTTCTTCAGTTACATATATACTTGAGTTTTATATGCATTCACTATCAATTCACACATAAGTTATCCAGGTTTATACTAACAACAATAATACCGCTATGTGATTCAACCTCGATGTTTTATGCTTCATATCGTTACCAGAAAATAAATTTTTGAGACGATGCTATAACTATTTTGTAGAGATTGAGAAAAATGGGGAGGAGATATTAATTAAGGAGAGGGAAATATTGTTACATATAATGCACTGAGTAGACTTAATATAAATAGTTTCTGTTGTAGCATTTTTTTTTTAATTAAAAATGGAAAGATGTAACATTGACATTCTCATTTTTGTTGTCCATGTAGGCCTAATCACAACTTGTGAAGTTCTCTTGTCCATAATAACAGCTTATTCCTTTACCAATCAATAAAATGATTTTACAAGTTTGTTGCATACAACTATAGAAATCATTGGGACGAAGGAGAAATTGCTGAGCATTTTTATCTTTTCATCTTTCAAATAAAAACCAGTTGAAAAAATAATCATTAAAGTTTTAAGTGTGGGCATTACAGTTCCATAACATTCTAGATATCTTGTAGAATAATTTGCATCAGAAATAACATGATTGTGTTTGGAACAGATTTTATTCCTGTTATATAATTTATATGATGTAAATTAGACCCAAAGTGTTGTTGTACATGTTAAATTTATTATAGTTTTTATAAGAATATTTGTCTAAGCTCAGGTTCAGTTCTCGTGGAAAACGCTGGGAGAGGATCTTGCTTGAACAGGTACTCGCCCTGCAGTTATTTCCACTGCTAGCGACGGACTAGCTGAAAAGGCAAGTGGACCTTACAGCCCCTGACCCACACGAGATCTCGATCCAGAGCAGCATTAAAGGGGCCTTTTCACAGATTTTGGAATGTATTGAAGTTTGTCGTTAAATACTTTATATTGATAAATATAAACATCGGATCTAAAAAGCTCAAGTAAAAACAATAAGAATAATATTAAAGACCACTCGGCCATCCGAGTTCAAACAATTAGTGATGTTTTTAATACTTAATATAAGCAATCCTCGTAGTATCACACACAATAACGACAACAGCAGAATTCAACAAATTATTCAATCGTTTCGCGTTGCGACGCTTTATAATTTTCAGGTTTTTAAATCGTCAAAACATGTATATAATGATTATTTTGGAGCATGGTAAAAGTTCAGTATAATTGTGTCCTCACAAATATCACAACTACAACGAAAATTGCGAATCTGAAACAATGTTGTTTAAGTGTAATGTGCTGAGTGTAATAATAAACTGGTGGAAACACACAATAGGTATCCCATGCAGACGATTTCAAGCGATGTTTGAATCGAATTCGAATCACGATGCTGCACGGGGCTGCTAAGGGTTATCATCCAAAACAAAATCAGCAGCACTTGCATATTTTTTAAGATAGCTTACTTGCACTGGCCTACCTTGTTATACCGATATAACAGGTCAAGTTATCCATGATGTACTGCATATAACAAGTACACGCAACATTGACGTTTCGTTGCCAATGTGCACTATACACCGTCGTTAAAAAGAGAACATCTAATGGCGTTATTATGAAGACAACAATTATGTCCCTCAGCTGTATGCCTGTAGCGCCAGATACATTTTTAGACAACATTGTCTTTGCAACTTGCTTGTAGCTTTTCATAGAGGGAGATATTGGAGAGGTAGACACACTCAAGTTTTCAGAGGGGTTAATCAAGTGATAAACAAGCTGGCAACGTCCATGCCGAGGCAGGTGTTTTTCGCCGTTTAGGACCCTTAATGTATTACTTTAAATAATTTTTTAAATGCCTCTTACTTTCCAGCCATATCAGGAATGAAGTTATTACCGTTTATTTAGTATTAATATTCGCTCTTTATCTCTACCTAACTCGCTGCGAATTTTTCCTAGCGGGAGCTGTAATTTTATGACTCGCTAAGAAATTTAGCAGCGAGTAAAGTCGAGATACAGAGCGAATATTAATTCGATATAAACGCTAATCACTTTCTTGTCGAATACACGTGATGAACTTTGGATAAATTTGGCTTAATATTGCTATAATAATACATTAGTATTACGATCTTAAAGGCACCCGAAATCCACAGGCAAAATATGAATACAGACAAAATTCAACACAAACGTCAAAGTATTTCCAATATGACATAGCAATAAGATATACAAGTTATAATGCTACATACATGTACGGCATTGATATACAAATTATATTTTAATAAAAACAACAATGGCAACATGATGTAAGATTATTTAGCATCAGTTTGAAATGCCAATTGAAATGAACACAATAAAGTATCACATTTAGTATCGTAGGCGAGAACAATCACTTTTTTGTCACTTAAAATGTAGCGATTTTAGGGACCGCTTAAGAAAGAATCTCTTGGCTGTCCCTCATTTTTTTTAACCATGAACGTATCTCTTAAGACATCCTATCCGGAAAGAGAAAATATGGCGTTCAAGTGACACCAGGCCAGTCCAGATCATGGAATGCTTTCATCTGTTAGTCGCTTTAGAATTCCTCTATGTAAATAGCACGTCTAAAGATATAAGGTCACAATATAGCTGTGGGCCATAATCATTAATAATATCAAAAATTGTACATGTTTTCAGTAGAGATCCAAGTGCTTCAACATCGACAAGGGCGTCGTGGGCGTTGTAGGTAGCCTTAAGAAAATGTATCTTTAGATCCTACTGTTTATGTGACTGTCCAGGATACAATTCCTTAAAAACTTACAAAGAGTCGACAAAACTGCTTACACAATCACACAACTTCTCAAACCAGTGGATGTTTAGCAATGCACTATTCGAAACCGGAAAATCAAACCTGTACCCATTATGAGCAACACGAATGGCTCGACGAAACTTTACAAGCCTCTGCATAAAATGAAGAAGAGAAGTTATTATGAAGACACCATCAATATTGCCACGATTTACACACATGTTGCTATGAGCATCAACAGAGATGCCAGTTACTTTCTGAGCTTCAGAAGAAATTTGCAGTTGTTCACATATGTGGAGAAATAAGAACCAGTATTAAAATCTACAGCAGAAATATAAGTTATATCTGGTATAACTGTATCTCGAACTGAGATTAAAAAGGAAATACTTATTTCATGAATTCAATAATACCTTTTAAGTTTCATAACCCCTTTTAAGTTTCATTGTATTGCTATATATGATTGTTGGTTATGAGAAACAATCAATTTGTAGCGCAACAAGCAGATTACAAATTGACAACTCATTGACGTCAAATTATCGATTGTGAAAAGATGTGTTGCACGATGTCATATATATATATATATTATGAAACTTTGAAATTCCCAACAATGAGGCAATATTGTAAATGAGTTTTATTTCATGCACATAGAAAATAACGCAAAACAAGTTTGTATTACTTAGATAAGTTGTTTCAAGGTCAAAGGTTACTAAGGCTGGCTCTAACTCATTATATTTGACAGGATTTTGCTGGATGATTATCAATCAACTAATATTTATCAGTATTTTAACATTTGTCATATTCAGGAGTGTTATTTTTCCCGTTTTAATATAAGGCTTACATTCTGTTTTTGATTCGACGACAGTTTTGAAAATTGCCATTTTGTTTATTCACATAAGAACAATGAAAATTGTCCCTTTCATAAAACACTTATTATTATTATTATTATTATTTGTATTATTAACTAAACCTATTGATTAACTAACATATATCAGTATTTTAACATTTCTCTTATTCAGGAGTGTAATTTTGCCTGTTAATATAATGCATACATTCTTTTTTTGAATCTACGACAGTTTTGAAAATTGTCATTTTGTTTATTCGCATAAGAACAATGAAAACAGTCCCTTTCATAAAACACTTATTATTATTTTTATTATTTTTTTATTATTTTTATTATTATTATTATTATTATTATTATTATTATTATTATTATTATTATTAATATTATTGTTATTATCATTATTACTATTATTATTATTATTATTATTATTATTATTATTATTATTATTATTATTATTATTATTATTATTATTATTATTATTATTATGTTTCATTTACATCAGGAATAGATGATAAGTAATTGATGTTGCTGGTGATCATAAGGGCGGCAGAGGTTGTGGAAGTGATGAGGCTAAATCATGTAATTCATAAGAATATTGTATCTTATGCATCGCAAAAGGTTTTTCCGTTCGGAACGCCAAAACCCCTTTCTTCATAAAATGCTATTCTATAAACCATTCTAACCAGTCTATAGTGACTCTTAGACTCGTCCACTATTTAAAACCACAGTTCTCGCTCAGGATCGATCTTTCTTGAGCTGCTCGCACTTCTATGTAAATAACTTCTACATTTTCCCACCCTTCCTCCCGCTAAATTAATAATTGTAACGCGATGCTTGCAACGTATTGTTACCTTTCAGTGTCGTCGAGTTCGACGACCACCCTTTGAAGCCTACACCGTCATGGCTGGGACTTGTAAGCGTTTGGAACACCGTATGTCTGTCTAGTTGTCTACAGAATTCGACCCCCGAGGACAGAATAATACGTAATTGACTGTAAAATGTTAGAGAACAAAAAAAATTGTGTATCTAAAAAGTTTGGATGATCACACCTCCAACTGGCCACAGTAAAGTGTTAATTTGCACAAACAAGTAGTTGTTATTATTATGTTTTCATGGACAAAATTGAAGTAGAAAAACTGCACTTGTATTAAGCATACTTTGTTGTCAGACTCACGCTACAGCTATTAGTGTTTTCTAAGTTGTTCGAGTGTCGTGACGTTTTTGTATGACATACTTATCATTTAAATACATGCAAACAAATAGCTTTCTTGAGTATTTGAAATGTGCTCCGGGCGCACTATAAGTTAGAAAAACATTTATACTAAAAGTACCGGTGTGAATTATTATGATTTGGAAATGAATTTGTTATGTAAACTGTATTACTATAGTCGAAATGGTTGCATCTTGAACACATACCACACAATTCTAATATATTTTGTTCCTCATAAGAAGACGGGACATTTTTTAAATGACACATGATACGGAATCGGCTAAGTGCCACCTTGAAAGTCTTGTGTCACTCATTTAGGTCCAAGAGATCAAGACGTCAAGCAATTTAACAGTAGATACGAAACTCGACAATGAACAGCAACATTCGACAATCAGCAACTGCAGATGACACTTTAAGATTCGAGTATCGCATTTTCACGGTAGAGTTTGCCTTGAAATGATGCTTCAAAATTAAATATCGCACATTTTAATACGCAAGTGTTGAAACTTTAACCTTTATTAATACACAATAATCATATGTAACGCTCGACACTTATCAGTAACACATGATAATGTGCAATTACATTATACATAATCCACTCAACGATTGTGCAAAAGTACTATAGGCTCGTTATGGTCCCTTGCATTAAAAGCTAGGGCTACCGATTGACTTCCTCTCAATCTCCCGGTAATAATAGGGATATACACCATCGGTCACATATCTCAGAACTGTTTGAACGTTTCCTTATCCTGCGAGAACATTGGAATGCGTCACAAAAACAATTCATACGTTTAATTTGGACACGCTGTATTAATCCAACATTCTGAATAAGTGAACATTAACAATATACATGTGTAATGTAAGCAGTTGCAAATTTTGCAACTGATTAAAATTCAGTCAATGCTATGATAATTAAATAATAATAATCACGTTGTTGCGAAACATGTAATACGTGTATGCTAATCAGGGTTTGCATACTCTTAGAGAGCCGCAACCAAGAGTTCATACCAAACGAACGACTCGATGTTTGCACGCACTCGTTAGAAATCCGAGCGCACATGGACAGTCAAAATTAGGAAAATATTTGATACTTCGCGAGGACCGTCTCTATTTCCGTACGACAATCTTCGCAGCTACTTAAGATCATATTCTTAAGTATACTTGACATTGGCTTAGACACATTTACTTTAAACACAGCTCTTATTGCATTCCTAGAACAGAACAGATAAACACGATTTGTGTATTGTCTAAAATTAAACATTAAATTTAAAAATGTGTTTGGATAATTGTGATATCTTGAAATCGATTACTGTTAAATAATCTGGGCGTATATTTTATTCTGTTGTTATATTGTATTGAGAACATGTGTTGGTACATATTATTGTTGTAGCAGCCGAATAGACAGCATCAGCAGTAGTAGTATTAGCAGCAGTAATACTAGTCGTTGTCGTAACAACAGCAACAGCAGTTATATAAGAAGTAGTAGAAGTTGTTGTAGTAGTAGTAGTATGTTATAAAGACACGTAACATAACACTTTCAATTGCGTAATATAATGCGTTATTATTATTTTACTGATTAACATTCTTAAAAGTACGTATTTACTCAATCACTAAACAGTTCTATTGCATCTCATGTTAACAACCATGTATTTGTAACTCTATTGAAATAGGCATCGGCTATCAAGTTCACAATTGGATTCAGTCGCGAAATGCGATTAAATTCACCACATCTAAAGCTGGTGTTGATAAACTTTGGTTCATTAGCTCTATTAATTTGTTATATGCTCGCATTCCTAGGCTCTCGCTTTATGTTTATCAGAGAAAACGTTAATGCTGTATCTCCGGGAAGTAATACAGACGCCAGTTTCTCAGGAATGTTTTATTTAATTTTAACCATGAAGAAGGGATTGGCACACAATTTTGTGAACAAGTATAATAAGTTTTATATGGATAATTCAGGTAAACTTGTGGAAAATTATGAAAATAAAGTACAATTAATATCAAGAGCGCTATTAAAGTGATTCACAGTCATTCTATTTTATAGGGTCTGTTGGTGAGGTCATCCACGAGGTCTATGCCATCAGCGAATCTCAAGTTTGAGATCGGTCTGCTACCGATGAAGTTGGAGGTGTGGTACTGAAGTCTTCTGCAGGGAAAAGGTTAATCAGAACGTGGAGGAGCAGAAACACCTGACGGACCCCACTGATGTCACGAAGAAGTCACCCATCTGCTCATTATGTAATGTATGCTCAGAATGGAATCGATCCCCCCAATTTGAGCATGCCAGGCTGCTATTCTTGACGCTTTGTGTGGGTGCCGCGTGCTGTCGAGAGTGAGTTAGTGGATTCTAGCGAACTCAAGAATTCCCTGTCCTATGCCAAATCTTCTTACTGTCCTTGATCGTGATCATGGTAGGTGTCTGGTCCAATTTTAGCGTTTAAGTCGCAATGGACGATAAGGATGTCTTTCTTCGGGACTTTGGCTATGGTGCTCTAACTCTTGGTAAAACTTTTAGATTTCCTGATCTTCGTAGTCTGATACAGTGTAAATAACAAAACTACGCAATTCAAATGATCTTAATCTACTTGTTTCAATCAATGCAAACGCACACACACTATCATTGGATAACACAAGTATTCAGTTAATTATACAATTATCTACTCACATTGAATATAAATTGACAGTTATTCCATCAACTTTTATCAACAACAAAAAATATTCACGTTCATAGAGATCGGGTATAATCGCCCATAGCTAGTTGTTGCTGATCATCGACGTTTGGTTTGTGCCAGACCCATCCAAGAAGTGTAAGATACAGGTTACAATGCGCATGATTCTTTGCGACGTACGAGGCGACCCTAGACTAGCCTATTTGCTATTAACATTGTTTACGCAATATGGTTTAATGCCTCAGCTCTTATCATTAAATAGGACAACACTAGTATGTTGTCCAAGTCGGGACACATATTGCCGTAGTTAGCTTTATAAACATTAACATAGTTGTCTTTTCCTCACCAACAGACAGACAAAATGCCAACTGTACTTAGCTATTTAGATTACGCCGTTCGTAACAAAGTCCTGACAATTTTATTAAAATTTACGTTAGCTTTTTTAGTGGATAGTATTAAAGCGGGAATGATATTAGTGATATTGCAATGCTTAGAACAATGACAAATAAAACGCCTCGTCGGTTCGACAAAGCAATAGTGACAGAATTGGCATTATTTCTTTTTTATTTATGTTGACATAGTAAATTGTTCCTCTGGCTTCGAAACTCGTGGTAATGAATTTGTGAGGGACCGAGTAAGCAAGTCGTTGAATCGAGTAAGTATATCGAAAAAACGACTTAGTAACCTGTGGGTACGTTTTAACTTCCGGCAACTCGTTAGAAGGAGAAAACTACCTTGTGGTTACGAAATCAGAAAAAAATAAAAATGTTGTTTAACATTTGTTTCGAAATGGTTAATGCCAGGGAGGCTGATTAATTCGCTATTGAAAATGCCTTTCAAACTTTGCGTTTTCAGGTTGATGATGTCTTTACCACGAGTTAAAAATCTCGTTCACATGAGTTACTATGTCGACCACAGGAATGAGCTTTGACGTTTCCAAGACTTGTTATCTCGTTAATTATTAAGTCCTGGGAATGAGTAACTTTGTCGTTACAGTCGTTAACGTCATTAATGCAAACATGCAAATTTCACATCTTTGTCATGGTACAGTCCACCGGTATTCTCCCATAGGTTAATCGCCATAGAAGTTTGGTTACGGTGTAGATACATGAAGATAGAGACGTCATGTTAAAGAGACGAGACGACATTTGTCCTTTGCAGTCCGGTATGAAGCATCTAGTACACTATACATCGGTTTAATTGATAAGTTATAGACAGGCGAAAGACGAATAAGTATGTAAAGTTTGAGCGGAGAATCAAACCTGCGACCCATGCGTACTGGCGCAAAACTGTTGTCACCAAGGTCAGCTCACGACTTAAATGCAACGCTTAAAAACTACTTTGGCTTTAGACAAGAATATATGAAGACTTCTGGTGTTATTATGATAGTAAGCTACTTTTGTCAAAGACGACTAGACGCTGTTAATGGTTCCTTTTAAAAAGCCATCTTCAGCGCATCAATGCAATATAAATTGTTTGTTTTAATCATGGACTTAATCATGTTCATGCATACAGTATAGTTTGGTTATTGATATCAAAGTGTCTATATTTTTAAATTCATTATTCGTAACAAAGAATAACCCGAAGAATCACACGCTTACATATTAAGAACATTAAAATAAAATCACTTAGTAATAAATTTAACATTGAAATGGGTATTTTGGAATATAAACCTTAGATATAGTAAACAAAAACAACAACATGCTTATCACTGACCCCTTTTCAGTCACAGCTTATATTTCAACATTACTTTCCGTGTATACCTTGCATTTAAAAGTTAAGAGTTATCAGGAACGCGCTTTTCATTTTTGGCATGTATTGAAGCTTGAGTTAAAAGTCTCCCGCCTAGACCACTCGATCATCCATGCTCAGAGCGGATGTATTTTTACCTATATAAGCAATCCTCGTAGCATCCATAAATAAAACGACAACAACAGACCTTTCCAAATTATTCAATCGTTTCGCGTCGCACGACGCTTTATAATTTTCAGGTTTTCAAATCATCAAAAGATGCATATAATAGATATTTAAGAGCATGGTAAATGGTCAGTATTACTATTTCCTCAAAAATATAATAACTACAACGAAAATTTGCGAATCTGCAACAACTTTTTTTATTTTGTCAATCTACCAAAACGTGAAATCTGTTGGACGGTCCCTTTAAAGGGACCTTTTTCACGGATGTTGGCAGTTGAAGTTTGTCATTAAATGCTTTATATTGATCAATGTAAACATTGCATCTAAAAAGCATCAGTTAAAAATCAATAATAAAATTTAAAATAAAAAAAGGTAACCCTCTGCAGGGCTCGAACCACTGACCTCTGGAGTCCTGGAAGTCTACCACTGATACCACTCGGCCATCCTTCCTGACACGATGTCATTTGTATTTTATACTTGGTATAAGCAAGTTTCACAAAATATAACAACAACAGAACTCTCCAAATTATTAATTCGTTTCGCGTTGCAACGCCTTATAAGTTTCAGGTTTTTAAATCGTTAAGACGATGCATATAATGGCAATTTTAGAGCATGGAAAATGTTCAGTATTACTGTTTCCTCACAAATATCATAACTTAAACGAAAATTTGCGAATCTGAAAAACTTTTTCAATTTTGTCAATTTACCCAAACGTGAAAAGGTCCCTAAAGTGGTTTTCGGATAAAATTGACGATATGTATTAACGGAAATCAGAATAAAATTAATAATTCTAATCGGAGGTATTTTTCAGTACGATTAACAATATTAACAAGGATTTGACGTGTAAACTAACGATAAATGAATACACAATACACTATCAAATTAGTTAAATCATAACAACAACTTTGCACATACTGTTCTTTAGTAATACAATTGTTTATTTAAAACAATGATGACACCAACAGTAACAACCGTGTTTGTTTTTTGTTCGTGACATTTCTTGTTTACAATGTCAATGTCAACAACATTCCTTAAATTTAACCAACATTTGCAATGGATTATTATGATCATGGTGACACGTAAAGAACTTGTAATTTCCATTCTAATATGACGATGAGTGATTGCTCTATATATGAAATCAATATTTTAATGTATAAATAAAAAGTACTTTGGATTCTGAGCGAAGAGGAAACAAGCAGTTCAAAATTCAATTGAAAAAAATAATTGCTATATAGTTTAAGTTTCGGAATAATTTTCGCTTTATCGTTGGCCTTTTATCGGCCAAAACATGACTGTTTTTCATTAAATGTGTAACCATTGAATTCTTATGCATTATTCATGTCGATGATCAACGAAAACTCTGAAATAATGTCAATATTTAACAACGAACATTCATATGATAGATCTTCAGAAATGAGGATAGAGAAATGAACTTAAATATAAACAGAGTGTTGATAATATAAGTCTATTGAACCTTTCGATACTTCAAACGTGTTTGTCCATTATTTCTTCTTAGAGTGAATCTTTATTGGTCTTCATCAATAATCTTTACAAATTCCATGTCTAGTGAGACTATTTCCCCAGTACCCTGTAACTCCAAGAATACTGACCGAGCAATATGATGTTTGTTTATGGCAAAACACTTGGAACACCAATATTCCGAAGAGCCTACAATCCTGAAATATTTAAATAACTTAGTTCCAATTGCGACCTGAACAGCCTTTTCAACCCCTACGGCGACTGAAGGTGTTGGGGTCATGCTCAAACCTACGTTCACTGAATTTGTAATAATGACTGGATGTTCTGTTGGTGTCCAGAAGCAATATGTCATAGTATCGGTTGCTTGCAACACTTTAATGAAATCAAAATAGGGATTGGCAGGCGGGAGCCATAATCCGCATCCCGCGCATCCATCGATGCCGTTCGCTTCACTGCTTAGGTTTTGGCCCATGCTTAGGTTGTTGCCCATTCTGTAACCTGCAATGCATATACATTTGGAAGATATGATGAGTTTGATGATGGCGATATTGTTTTTGTTCAAGTTGATTATGATAACGACGAAGATGATTTCCTTAAATATATGACTGTAAAATCAGAATTGAAGAGGAAAACACTTCTAACATCATAGCTATGCAATATAAAACAATAGTATACATTTTTATTTGAATGAATTATTTGCATGTATATTAAAATGAAAATCGCTTACGTGCTATTATCCAGTTACCAAGCGTATCTGCCTGTGAAATTAGGCAAAGAGAACGAGACGCTTTAATTTAAAGAAATCGTTAGAACAAATGCAGTCAAATATTGTTGATTTATGAAGGGGCATGGATAACGCAGCGAGCCTACATAACCTAAAATTTGATTGGTAGGATAAATAAACATGTGTATTACTCGTTAAGTGGTTGATGACATATCAAGTATTAGGATTTAAGTGGTTGATTCTATATATCTTCCTGGAGAGAATCATGACTGACGCTCTGTTAGACCACGATGGAAAATTCAGCATTGGTGACGGAACAGTCACACACTTAGGTTTACTGATCACATATATGGCCTAGCCGGAAGTGAAAAGGAGTTAAAGAGCCTAGTTGAGCGAGTGGACAAAAAGTCAACAGCCTTCGTCTTACAGATTAGTGCAGAGAAGACCATACTTATGACCAACAATATCATCGGCATCAGCACTGACATCAGGGTAGAGAAGCTAGAAACCGTAAACAGCTTCAAATATATGAGAGCAATTGTCACAGATGCAGGATCAAAGCCTAAAATACTCGACAGAGTCGCACAAACCACATCAGCGCTCACATAACTTAAGTCCATCTGAAAAGACGAAAAACATAGACCTCAGCACAAAGATCAGATTGATGCGCGCCTTAGTCATGTCCATATTCTTGTACGCATGCTAGTCATGGCCACAACTGTGGATTTTGAGAAAAGGATACAGGTAATGGAAATTAGATGCTTCCAAAGGCTGCTCGGCATCTCATACAACGACCGCATTACCAACGAGGAGGTCCGTAACAGAATCCGGAATGCCATTTGACCCCACCAAGAGCTACTGACCACCGTGAAAAGACATAAACTAGTGTTGTATGGTCATGTCTCCAGATCACCAAGGCTTGCCAAGACAGTGCTACAATGTACAGTGTAGGGAGGGTGGGGGGGGAGGCAAACAAAAGAAACGATAGGAAGATAACGTTTCAGAATGGAAAGGATTGAGGCTAAGCGAAGCCATGAGAATTTCCGATAAATGAAAGGAGAGCTGGTTGCAAGTACCTCTGGTGCCCCAACGATCGTCCAGACTACGGGTTAAGTGAAGTGAGTTTGATGTCATATCAAGGATACCTAATAATTGCTAGTGATCACATGATAATTTCCTTGTATTCACGCATGGGTGACGTGGTATTATCATGAAGTGACGTGATGTCATCCTAGAGGTGAGTTCACCACATTACTTTGTCACACGGCAGTTAATTAAATGACTGAGAGTAGCGTAAAAATAGGCAGACACGCATTGTGAAACATTCGGTATATAATAGTCTTAAACATTCGCTGAATTGTGGTTGGAAACTTGACGTTATTTACAGGATCGCGTTGTTGTTAAAGACAATGTTTGGCGCTAAATCGCGATTAATTATCAACGCTCGATTATATTGTTTATTTCTAAATGCACTATAATGGTTCTTCGAACAACGTTTCATGGAACCAATTTGAACTTGTCAAAGAAATGTAACATTCACAATCACAGAGTACATCTTAAATGCACCCAATGTAGACCCCAAGAGCATCTCAAGAGCATCCAATGTTGTTTAAAAATTTACATGGCTAAATGTAGCGAGACATAATATTTATATTTCGACGGAATCATAAATGCACTCAAGACTTCTGGTGTATATTTTGAACATATATTTTAATTAAGGATACAAAATTGCCCGTGGTTCGACTCAGTATTTGTTTATTTTGGCGGTAAAATGCCTCAGACAGATTAATTTTGGCTAGCTTTCAAAATGTAAGTTTCAGTCTGGCTTGGAAATATAAACATTGCCCCAAGAAACATTGGCTACATATAACCTGCATGTAAATATATCCACTTATTAATACGGCGATAAAAACTTTTGGACACAATGTCGGTGAAATAACTCCTAGGAAAGAGCTGATAAACACGTACAATTCCAATCTGCTAGAAAAGGAAATAGAAAAAGTAATATGTTATGCATAGGCAAGTCGTGGGTTTTGGTGCATCATTTTATATCCAGAGTATTTGTATGTCCCTAAGTCTATACTGGGGGACATATTGCTTTTGCACTGTCTGTTTGTTTGTTGGTTTGTTTGCGTCAGACTTTGGCCATAACTTTTGCAATATTGAAGATAGCAACTTGATATTTTGCATGCATATGTTTCTCATGAAACTGCACATTTTAAGTGGTGAAAGGTCAATGTCAAGGTCATTCTTCAAGGTCAAAGGTCAACTATATGGGGGAACATAGTGTTTCACAAACTCATCTTGTTAAAGTGATATTTACAATGTATTATGTAATATTTTATTAGACTTATTATTTTTTTAACTTTAAACATTCGGCTATATCTAAAAATTGCAAACCAACATTATTTGTTTAATTACGTATGCGTAATTCCCTATGCTAACTTCTTAACTAAACTTGTTTGTACCTAATGTCGTATTATTATATGCCAAACATTGTATACAGAGGATCATAATGTATGAACGGTGGGGGTTTCATGAGGATTTATATTCAATCACATTATTGTCGTTCAATTCTTGAAAGCAATAACACAACTAGCGTATTATAAAGGAAATGCTAGCGTAAGAACACATTTAAAGCTATTGTTAATAAAATGGACTTGAAGTGTATTCTTATTCACTTAGGACGAGGCTTTTATATAAGTAACACTCGAAAATATTGTGCAGGTTCTAACGGTAACTAACTCAGAAAGGAACGTTGAAATAAGATTAGTTTATAGAGTGAACTATATAAATCTATGTGCTTTAAGAATTATAAGGTGTGTAAGTCAATGCACAAAGGTTGGACTGATTACGTGTTGGCACTTAGTGTAAATCCTCTAGAAACACCTCAACCCAACTTCTAGACTCATGCAGGCGTTTCTGTAAAAAAATTAATGAATCATGATAATATTACTATGTACTACTTAGCGATATTTTACTTCCTGTTTTGCCTTTGTTCTTTCTCAAGACAGTAACTAGGTCAGAGAGCATGATTTTTCAACCTTTAATTTTGTTTTAGCAGTTAATTGTTTGGGAATTGAATTCAAAGACACAATTTCTGTTGTTATAATTTTATTCCACATTCTACTTAACGCCTTTAAAACAAATGCTGATCTGGAATGTCGCGCTGGAGTGATGAGCTGGCTCAGCATTCAACTTAACGCCTTTAAAACGAATGCTGATCTGGAATGTCGCGCTAGAGTGTTATGCTGGCTCAGCATTCGCCGTAACACTTTTAAATCAAATGCAGATCTAAAATGTCGCTCTGGAGTGTTGAGCTGGCACAGCATTCAACTTAACGCCTTTAAAACGAATGCTGATCTGGAATATCGCGCTGAAGTGCTGAGCTAGCTCAGCATTCGACTTAACGCTTTAAAAAAAATGTTGATCTAGAATGTCGCGCTGGGGTGCTGAGCAGGCTCAGAATTCGCCGTATTTCTTTTAAAACGAATGCTGATCTGGAATGTCGCGCTAGAGTGTTGTGCTGGCTCAGCATTCGCCGTAACACTTTTAAATCGAATGCTGATCTTGAAGGTCGCGCTAGAGTGATGTGCTGGCTCAGCATTGCCATAACACTTGTAAGACGAATGCAGATCTAGAATGTCGTGTTGGAGTACTGAGCTGGCTCAGCATTCGCCGTATTACTTTTTAAACGAATGCTGATCTGGAAGGTCGCGCTAGAGTGTTGTATTGGCTAAGCATTCGCCCAAACACTTTTCAATCGAATGCTGATCTATAATGACGTGCTGGAGTGCTGAACTGGCTCAGCATTCGACTAAACGCCTTTAAAACGAATGCTGATCTAGAATGTCGCGCTAGAGTGTTGTGCTGGCTCAGCATTCGCCGAAACACTTTAAAATCGAATGCTGATCTAGAATGTCGGGCTGGAGTGCTGAGCTGGCTCAGCATTCGACTTAATGCCTGTAAAACGAATGCTGATCTGGAATATCGCGCTAGGTGTTGTGCTGGCTCAGCATTCGCCCAAACACTTTTAAATCGAATGCTGATCTAGAATGTCGTGCTGGAGTGCTAATCTGGCTCAGCATTCGATTTACAGCCTTTTAAACGAATGCTGATCTGGAATGTCGCACTGGAGTGCTGAGCTGGGTCAACATTCAACTTAACGTCTTTAAAAACGAATGTTGATCTGGAATGTCGCGCTAGAGTATTGTGCTTTCTCAGCATTCGCCGTAACACTTTAAATCGAATGCAGATCTGGAATGTCGCTCTGGAATGCTGAGCTGGCTCACCATTCGTCGTAACAATTAAAACGAATGCTGATCTGGAATGTCGCGCTAGAGTGTTGTGCTGGCTCAACACTACAATAACTCTTATAAGACGAATGCTGATCTGGAATGTCGCGCCTGGGTGTAGAGCTGGCTCAGCATTCAAATTAACACCTTTAAAACGAATTCTTATCTGGAATGTCGCGCTGGTGTGCTGAGCTGGCTCGGCATTCGACTTAACGCTTTTAAAACGAATGCTGATCTGGAATGTCGCGCTGGAGTGCTGAGCTTTTAATGGAAATATTATAATGACAAGTTTTTTTTTCATAAACTGCAAAACAAAACGAAACACACAAAACAACATTCATGTATGCTTAGCATATAATCAACGCATATAATTATGAAATAGATTTTCCTTGATTCTCTAAGTACTAACACTTTTCCAATAAAATAGTTCAGTTTTAAAACTATCAACATATTTATAACTGTTTTCACAGAGTCAGAAGCTCAGGAAAAGTACAATACTGCTCACATAGGCACCAAACAGTATTGAAAGGGCCTTCGGGGTTTGGAAACGAACCTTTCATGTCCTTCATGGTAAGGTATGTACGGAAATTATTTATATTATAAATGATAAAATTTATTGAAGATTATAAAATAAAATGTATTTAATCAACAAAGATTGTTAATCGAAATTGACATCATCATATATTTCTAGTTTATAACAGATTAGAATGAAGCCTGCCAAGGTCAGCCGCATCATCATTGCCTGTACTGTTCTTCATAATCTGCGGTTGATGTGGTGGAACCAGCAGTTGATCCGGAACCTTTAGAAGAGGTTGCCAAGGGAGATATGTTTCAGGCTGTATCGGATGGGAGAAGAGTTAGAGATACCATTGTCGCAAATTACTTTACTTAGGAAATTAACATATAAATTTTTTCATTTGTGCTGGTACATATCTCGGAGTCATACACTGATAGTTTGGTTCCTTGTTTGTTTATGTGGGTTTAACAGCAAATATATTATTTCAATGCCTATATAATATTTTTGAAACAATGTTTAGGTAATAACCTCATATGTACTCACTCAAATTTGGATCTTTTTAATGAGAATATCAGTTTGTGCTGTGATTCTTTCGTAGAACTTATCGTGTTTGTCTGCAAAGCTGTTCTGTTTGGCATAGTACACCATCTGCATCTCGCTCAGTGACCTGTATATGTTTAAATATTTTTGTTTTTCTTGGTTCACTCTATTAACTACTTACAAAAATGATAAGCATTGTTCTGAATGATTTTGATTATTGATAGCCATCAGCTAATTTATTATAGTTATTGTTAAGCAATGATCCGATTCTATTGGTTCAGTTTGTACGTTTCATTCTTAGCAAATAATTTCAATTTTAAGAATATGACATTGTCATTATATAGTTTAAAGTTGAATGTTTAGCTTATATAAATGAGACAAGGTCCACGAATAGCTATATACATAGAGATATACATACTTAGAATGAGGCTATTTCTTGTTACTGTTGCAACTTAGGTGTTCATCTGTATCTGCTGTTGCACATCTTGCCTGATCTCTGATGAACATACATTATAGAAAACTGTTATAGATCTATTATGTCAAGATCATATTATTTGTTTCATTGAGTCAACTTTGATGAAGCAAGAGATATTTTGAAGTTTTTATTTGTTTTATACATGCTGTACAGTAGAGATATAATATTGGAAACTGATTCTTACACTGTTAAAATCGTCAATAATCGAAGTTTAGTCTAAACATAATAAAATCTTGGGCAAAATACCACTTTAGCCCCCACCAGAGGGGTGGATATGCACACGGAATGCGCCCATTGTGTTCATTCAGTATGTATTCATACCTCTGGCGGGGGGCTTAAGTGTTATATTGCCAAATCTTGACAAATGAATGAACAGTCAAACCAATACAATTTTCTAATTGTTACCACAATAACAGCTCGATCAGATAATGGCTTCATACTGTATGACAGACTTGTTTAACAACGGTAATTTCAGACATAACTTTTTAACCATTTGTTTCGTAGATTAAATAATTGTACCCCACTCTTGATTTTCCCAACGATGGCAGCTCCAAGTCCATATTAAACCATCTTGCTATTTTGACTATAAATGTCGTGTCCAAAACATATTTGATACGTATTATACGTTATTCTATGTCTGATATGGCTTATTTTCAGTACTAATTCATAATTTAATAGCTTTTTTAGCAAAGTACTAGAGAAATACTTACCTGCGGTCACACCGGCCTAACCTTTATATTGCCACTGTAATGAAGGTATAGGATCAAAGCTTATTGATGATTGTTGTTGTAAACTTGTTACCTTGTGAATTGAAATGTGTCTGAGTTGGTGTCTGTACATATAAGGTTTTATGTCCGCTTCGAGGTTATATGTACAGTCTGTCCTCTATCCAGCTAATATAAAACGAGTTCTGAAAAGAGACCAATGCAAGACTATCATTTCAATAAAAATATTCTTGATAATACTAACCTGGGACGAAAAAAAATGCTACTAATCTACATCATCAAATGTGTTAAGTATATTCACTCGAAAAAAATATACTTTTTACAAAAATACTTGATGAATTGATCTCTGAAAGCGTTAAACACAGTACACAATCTGTAGGAAATAAAATACATTTTCAAGTTGTTTAAATTCATGCCCAATTCCAAATCATATTCATCCTTTATGTTCTGGTCACAAACTGTATAGTAATAGGGTAAACTGTTATCCTGTCTTTATAAAGTTTATATGTCCCTTTAGCATGAAAAAAATGTTCTGAAAACAATTGAACATTCACTTAAATGACAATATCATGAAGGGATTTCTTCAAGCAAAAAACAGCAATCCAAAACAAATATAAATAATAGTGTCTGAAGGAAAAGCAACATTTTCTAATACTCGCAAGCCATTACAAAAGGCAGCTACACCCCGAAAGAGGCTAGCAATAAAATTCCTATTGAAAATAAAATTTTGATGATCCAGATTGCCAATTTCGTATACGAATTAACATTTTCAGTGCGTTGCATAAGATATGTATCGCTACATGTATCCGAACATGCCAATGCGACGTTGTTTTAGACTTATTCGGCGGAGATAACGGTATTCCCTAACATATGCGTGCTCAACAACCGTTGTTCTAGAAGTTGTCCGTGTATAACAGCCATGTGCGTGCTCAACAGCAATCGTAAAACCAATCGAAACTCAACTTTACCTTGAAAATAATGCCATTAGCAATCGATGTATCCATTTTTTTGCCAGTTTCAATGCGTCCGCATGAACAACTGGTACACACTCAGACCAACCAGAGGGAAACGGTTTGATACTCGATGAAACCGCGTCCGGCTGGCCCTATGATAAGCGTCATCCGATTAAAAACAAGTAAGTAATAAGGAAGATGTACCTGTTTGGACACTCAATTTTTCAATCTAAGCGAGGCATCGGCGGCCATGTTTTCTCAATTCTGACCACGTGATTCCCCCCATTGTGTGTAGTCTTCACCGCCAAAGATGGCGAACCCCAGTGGTTGCTGGGAGTACAAGTCCAATGTATAAATATCACACCTTTACCACACTAGTTCCTATATACATGGTTTTCACAAGTATATCACAAGGTACATATATACACACACAGTCATTGCACAGTTTTCACAGGTATATCGTAAAGTACACATATATACACACGGGTTATTACAGACGTTGGGGACATATCTGGACCACATGTTATTTTTTCACACGTACATCACAGGGTTCGTATATACACACATCAGTCATTACAAAACACTGAACAAGTATCTAGACCGCATGCCATGCAACCAAGAAGTCCTCAGTTTCCAGACAGTTCTCTTATAAAGTCTATATCTTGTAGTATGTAAGTGGAAGAATAGTCTTCGTATATGAAATTCTAACATGCACGTTTTGTCTCTATATGAAGGAAGGTGTGGGACTATGATTGACCAGTCAATGAGGGTTTGGGCTAGTAGAGCAGGGGAGGTAACTTGTTTGGTAAGATCCATAGATTCCAGTATAATCCAAATTTCGCACATAACTGGGGCTCGTACCTGTTCCAGTGCAGAGCAGTGTAACAGGAAGTGTTCGACTGTTTCATCTTCCACTTTACAGTTCGGGCACACTGCGCTTATGGCATACTGGTTGAAGCGGCATCTATTTACTTGGAGTACGTAAGTGCCGGTAAGAAGCCTGAATCTTGTAGGGAGTCGAGTTACCTCTAGTGCTGAGGAGCATCCAACTTGTATCAAAGGATGAAATTTGCCAGGTGAATATTGAATGTTCATGTATTTCAAAGAGGAATAGTGCGGGCGACCCTATCGATATATTCTTTCCAATCATTCACTACCGTTTTATGTACCTTTAATCTCCACTGGGATTTATTAAGAGGGTTTTGCAGATAATCATCAACATCTCCTAGGTCGTATTGTACAAGGAGAGGGAGCACACAGTTTATCCATGATGAGGATTTTCCTGATTTCACAGAAAGTTGTCGTACCACAATTGGCGTTCAATACTAGACTCATTTTGGCCACATATATTGTTGAAAAAGTTTAAGATTTTCAATGATATATTGCTTCAATTGGTAAAAGTCCTGTAAGGATAAGCACGCAGGGATCTGCAGCGTTATTTGGTAGAGAAAGTATCTGTTTAATAGTTTTCCTTTGGAATAGGTCCAGTTGTTTGATGAGAGTACTCTTTGGTGTGAATATTTCTATACCGTAGGTGAGCACAGGAAGAACAAATGACTTATAAAGATCCAGCATTGATTTGTGGTCCAGAACCATTGTGACCGTGCAGCCCGGCTCCAAGGAGACTGTACAGAGCACGTCTTGCCTTTGAGATGTTCCCTTCTACGTTCACTTCAGCTGTTTCACAGACAGACGTCGTTCTTGTTATACCTAAATGGACGGAGGTATCCACATGATTAAGGTTAATTTCACCCAGTTTGAAGCATTCACTTTTAGGGATTGTTGTTCTTTTGGAAGGTTTGATATTTAAGGCCACAGTCTTTGTGGGTTGAAGAAGGTAACGTTCTTCATTTGCAAATGATAGGGACATATTTATCATTAACTGTACATCTGTGTGGTCTCTACCCATTAAACATACATCGTCTGCGCACGCCGAGCTATAAGCGAGTACGGTGCCAATACGCCCCCCTCGTCCGGTGTCGGCTAACCTATCCAGTAAAGGATTGACGTAGAGCTTGTAGAGGTCCGTAGAGAGGATCCCCCCTGACGTACTCCTTGTGATATATCGAAGGAACCACTTATTTGGACCTATACTTAACAACACTGGATGAGTTTTCATGCAGGATTTCAAGAGGAGCCAAAGACAGTCGTTTATTCCCGCATGGTAAAGTGTGCGTAGAAGTTGGGAGTGGTCGACCACGTCGAACGCTGACTTGGCGTCTAAGAACACCACATGAGGCAGAGGTTTTTTGGTCTGTACACTCACGATAGTACTCTTCCAGAATAAAAGCAGCATTTAAACGGGGAAGACCCTGACGTGAAGCCTCGTTGTGAAGCGTTTTGCACTTTTAAAATACAGTCTTGAATTCTATTTCTTAAAATTGTCTCTATAATTTTGCACAGAGTAGGTAGTACTGTTATTCCTCTGTAATTCCCTACTTCGGATGGGACGCCTTTCTTTTTAAAGACCGGGGTTAGGATGCCTCTTTTCAAACAGGTAGGAATTCTCGGTTATTGAAGATAATGTTGATGATTTCAAGAATACTAGTTCTTAAACTGTCCGGGCCAAATACAACGTGCTCTATGTTAATACCAAAAATATCCGCCGCTTTACCTTTATGAATTGTTTTAGGGCTTTTATCAGTTCAGCAAATGTCACAGGCATCACAGGTGAGTTGGAGACGATATTGGTGATTGCGGATATTTCACATTGAACTTGACTGTGATAGGTTTTATCAAAATCGGTGTCGTCTGAGTGTTGTGCTAAATGCTCGAAGTGTGCTTTGAACCCCTCGAGAAAACCATCTGTTCCTGAGTAGAGTGTTTCTCCTACATATAGATCTTCAACCACTTGTTTCAGGGATCCTCTCTGTTTATTAATCAGTTTATAAAATAGTTTCTTGTCACATGACCTAGAGTTCATAATCTCTTGTTTCTCATCGCTCAATTTCTTAGCGGCACTAACCCTACATAGTCGCCTAAATTCCTTCTTGGCGCTCTTTCTTTCCATGAATGTCTGGTCACACGAGTCATTCTTACTACCATTCGCTTTCCATAGTTTCTTTATTATTCTGAGATTCTTTAAGGATTGAGATATTTCCTTGTTCCATATTGCTAGTTTGGGTTTAGTGTTTCTTGGTTTTTTTCCTTTCTCCCTGTACTTCATGAGCTGCATGGCACATAATATTACAAATTTCAGTAACTGACCTTTCTATCGGTTGATTAATACGCGATCCACCACTGTTGAGCTTTGAAGCAACAAGATCAGCATAGTTTTGTTTATCAATTTTGTCCCACTTTACACTATTCACAATAGTTAATTTAGCCTTAGTACAGTCTACTGACGGTTTTGCTGTAAGCTCAAGTTTTATAATAACTGTGATTGGCACATGGTCAGAGACGTTTGACACTATTGGGAGAACTTCTTTTTTTCTGTGTATAAAGCGGTTAGAGTTTGTCGCTAGAAAGTAATCTATTTCAGATTCAGACGCCCCACTTGGATGGAAGAACGTAGAGCCTACACATGTATATTCCAATTGAAATTCGTCTATGAAATTGTCAATATAGGATCGTCTTCTTTCGGAGTTTTGCGTTCTAATGTCTATATTTAGGTCGCCGCCTATAAGGATGTTATGAGAGTTTCTAAACTTAGAGATAATTTCAGCAAGTTCATCAATGACACTACAAAAGTCATCAGCACTAGTACTGTACCCCCGACATGGCATGTACACACACACAATGAGAGTTTTCATCTTGCATGCATTTCTGTCGCAGATTTCCACACATTGGATTTTTTCTAGGGATGCAAGAGGTTAACCAGTTAACCTACCGAACGACCAGTTAACCGGTTACATTTTCGTCAAAAGGTTAACCTGGGAACAAAATTGATTGTGTTTTTTGTGTATCGAATAACTTTTACATTTTTACTTTTTTCGCGTGACATACTGCCAAATTGCGCTGGCGACTAGATAAAACAACATGCCGCACAGTCGACGGTAATAAATAACGTGTCAACAACACAGCAATAAAGCAATAAATCAATACCTTTATGATAACAAATAGGCGTTAGTTTTGATAATTTGCACCATTGTTTTGTTTGACTCGCGAAAATTTAACTAGAGAACTGCGGGGCTATTAGTGAAGACGTAATTGACACGTTTATCGAACTCGCGATAAAAAAACAGTTTAGACAATGCACGGCTTTTTGATGTTTTGTTAACCAATATCCAACACTGATTGCTCGCGAAAATAACGTGTTTAATAAGTAACAATTTTATTAGGAATGCATTCGTAGTTAAAATCTTGTCGAGTTAACGTCGTATTTGTTTCTGAGAAAGTATTACCATTATTGTAATTTACGTCACCAACGATGCCACCATTTACCGTCCGAGGTATGGAAACACTTCAGAAAATCGGCAGACAAGAGCACTGCATCTTGTCTGTTATGCAGTGCAACAATTCAACTGCATGGCGGCACCTCAAATCTTCGAAATCATATAAAATTTAAGCAACCGTCCGTTGATAACAACAAGGCCAGTCCGGATGTGGCAAAGCAACAGACGTTACACCAGGTTTATGGCCCCCGTCTTGCTTCGAGCGAGGCGATCAATCAGGCCCTTGCAAATTTCGTGGTCCAGGCATACGTGCCCATGAAAATCGTGGAACACGAGAGTTTTCGTCATCTGATGCAACTTCTGAATCCGCAGTACGAGGTGCCTTCTAGAACAACCGTCAGGGCGCGCATTGACCAGCAGTATAATGACGCAAAGAAGTCTCTGCTGTCCAGTCTTCAGGGAAGCACGTCAGTCGCCCTCACAACTGACTCTTGGACATCCAATACCACAGAAGCATACCTCACAGTAACCGTACACTACATCAAAGATGACTGGTCAATGGAGTCGCGCATACTTATGATCCGCGCCATGCCAGAGCGACACACCGGCGAAAACCTTGCAATTCGCCTTAAGGATTGTGTGGATGAGTTTGGTCTGAAGGGACGTGTTGAAGCATGTGTTCACGACAATGCCAGAAATATTGACGTAATATAAGCGGCCCAATCAAAAATAAAATAATGACGCAAGCGATCTCAAATTAGAAATTACTTTCGTTTCTATAGAGCGGTTCGAGCAGTATGACATTTTTATGTACTCTAACATTGAAACTACCTAACGCGTTTCGGTTAACCGGTTAATAACCGGTTACGGCAAAAGGTTAACCGGTTACTGATTTTTGTAACCTCTTGCATCCCTAATTTTTTCCGAACCTTCATGGAGGGTTTTGACGAAACTGCTTATAGATTTGTCCCGCAGTATGGCCACTCCACCATATCCACGGGGTAATTGGATAGGCAATAAAGGATCATTAATGTCTGACCCTTTACCTGTGTAGTCTAGTTTATCGGATATTTCACCGAGGAGCGAACTTTGAATTTGAAAGAGCCAGTGTTCTTTTTCTTTTTTATTCAATATCATACATACAATGTAAACATGTATATGATCATACAACATAGTGATTGTACAAAGCAATAAAGTTCAGACATGTTATACAAGATATGCTAATATAATATATATTTTTTTTAGAGAGAAAGGAAAAGAACAACAGATGAATAGTTATGAAAAATGATGAGTTGTGTAAAGGCGGAAGAAAGCATACTGGGCTTGTGTGTTTTGTTGTATATTCACAATGGTCTTGTCAGATTGAAAAAAAAATAATTAAAAAAAAATAAACAAAACTATTTTAGAGAGATAAACTAGCATTAGAGTGAAATGTATATAAGTGGACAAAACATAATGAGAATTTAATCCGATGCCATTTTTGTTCAAAGATTTGTAATGTGTCATTTCTGAGGGCTATTTCTTCTCAATCTGGATTTTTAGTTTAAGACTATGGACAAAACAATTAAAATTTGGTACTTGTTTTTTGTACTTCATGTTTAAGATAAATATTTCATCAATATAACCATAAAATTTACAATATTATTACAGTCTATTGATTTCAATGAGTTAATTCCGAAACTTACATTTAAGAAAGATAGTTTAACGTTTAGTTGATGTTGTTCAAGAAAAGATATTAATTGATTCTAAATAGGCTGGATGTGTTTGCACTCCCAGAAAAGATGTTCTATAGTTTCAATGTTTTCACTGCAGATATCACACATATTTGAGTTAGATAATTTGCATTTAAAGAGATATTTATTTGTGGCTATAATTCTATGGATGTATTTATATTGAAAATTTCTCAGTGTGCTTTCAATAGTTGCTTTATATGGCATGGTAAATATGTGTTTCCAATTAAGTTCATTTTCTCCAAAAGGACTTGCCATTTATTTTAGATTTTGGAGTTTTCTGTAGGGCTTTTAATTTGTAGTGTGTAAAATATTTTATTTGTTTTGTTTTTTCTTCCAAGTATGTTTTCTACAAATGTTGTTTGAGTACATGGTGTATTATTTGTATTGATTTCAGATTTAATATGTATGGGTATGCTTTTGAGCCAGTGTTCTTGTAGTAATATAATGTGACATTGTTTCGACATTTCTAAAATAGCGTGTGTTGATGCCTTCATATCTTTACAATTAAACGAACCTACTCGCAGTAACATGTGGTCCTCGTTTGCTAAAAATTTAGGATGTTTGAGGCTGTTCGCCGAAAATTTCTGGTTGCATCAGCTCTAACCACTTCTGTCATGCCAGGATTACCCCTCTTATCCAGACTTGGGCCTGCAGTGCTGTTACCAGACTGAGACATGCAATGGACGCTGTTTCCCGGTAGGTCGCTTCCTGGTCTGGGGTGATGAGAGGCGTCGTCCGGTAGCGTACATCGAGCGATGTTCACCGGTTTGGCACTTCCGGGTACAGAGCGTGGGTGGCTATCGTCTGGCAGCTGACGTAAGACACTGCTTACCTGCTGTGCACATCCTGCTGAGGGCTGACAATGAGGGTGTTTAAGTGGGGCGCTACTCTCCGGCTGGGCCCTTCCTGGTACCCTGTAACAGTTATCGGTAGGCAGATTCACCGTCAGATCGCCTCCTGGCATAGAATGATGGCTGCGTGCAGGGGGAATCTGGGCTGCCTCTATACCAAGGAAAACCAGGTGGAGGTATAGGGAATGTAGGTTGGGGCCATTTCTGGGTTTGTGGGGGTAAAATATATGTTGGTGGTGATGGTGTCGCATGAAATAGAGGACCTCCTGTGAAAGGTCTAGGGTCAGTAGTGTTAGACTGTATATTTGGCATACATGAACTGGGTGTAGTAGAATCATCTTCACATGAAGATTGTGTGCTATTGTTAAAAACTTTAGCAATGAAGTCAACTTTCTTTTCCATTTCTCCAAATACAATATCTGAAATTTTATCATGCAGCGCTTGACAGCTTATCGCAAATTTGCTCCTAATGTTTCCAGCCTGATCTGATTCAAACTTATTGTTAATTGATGGCGATACAGATTCATTCGCCACAAAAGTGTTCCCAATGTTTTTAGTATAACTGAGGAGTGTCTCATTTTCGAACATGGAGATTCTAGTAGTTTGAGTTTTAATTGTCAGATTCATTTCGTTGTTTCTATATTCAAGTTTTTTAACTAGTGCTTCGAGTCTAGTATTGTCTTTTTGGAGTGGTCCATCTTTTTATCTTTGATTTTAATTCACTCTCCCATTTGGTTAGCTTGATTTCTTTTGCACTAATTTCATCAGACCGCAAGCATTTGTCGCAGTTCTGTGTAGGGACAGACTGTTGATGGCTGCGGATTGATTTCCAACCTGCCGGAGAGGCGGTAGTGCTAGCAGGTGAGGAGCAACCAGGGTGCGAAGCGGACTGATCGATGGAGTTATGCTCGCTGTGGGTGGTCGCTACGCCTCTGGAGTTATCAGCATCATGTCTGGGAGAAGCAGTGTTATTATGAGGCTTGCCACTTGTCATGTAATCTGGGACTGGTTTGCGGCACAAAGGTTACAAATCACGCTACCGCCGTTCTTGTATACACATGCCATGTGGCAAGTACCCATACAACTGTCACATGCCTCACTGTTGTCCATTATGATGGTATCGCAGGCCACACAACGATCACCTAACTCTTCATCCAGTATATCTTGTGCACATGTCAAGACAAAGGAAGGTGGGTGGAGCTAATGCAGGCAGGGAGGATACACAGAGCTTACATTTGTATTGTGTTCTTATTGTCTTTGTCTTCGTTGTATGATATTTCAAATTCTGTCTGTCAATTTTTCACACCTGTAGTGTATCCAATGATTACCATATGTGCAAAGGGTACTCCGAGATTTACATTTCTTGTTACAGCCTCGGCAAGTATCAGAAGGTTTCTCAGAGTTCTTGTTCAGAGCCTTTTCAATTTCAGATTGCAATGTTCTGTTTATGTATTCAAAACTATTGCCACAAGTAGACTGGGCGTCTTGAAGCATAGACTGGAGTTTGGGAAGGCCAGCATCAATGAATCCCTGCATACCTTTTCCGTTGACCAGGCATCTACTGGTTGTAGGATAGATGTTTAGAGTGTAGGAATGTTCAGTACAATCGTTACCCAATACGCAGATAATGTATTCTGTGATAGCAATTCGCTTATTATCATAAACTTTCTTAATGTCTATTGAGCGGTTAGGTCCTCTGATGGAGTAATATTGGAGCATAGCGCATTTCAACAATTCAAAGGTTGCCAGGTCTGCATCGATGACGAGATTCCCCCTCTTATGGTGAATTTCAAGTAAAATGTTCCTTCTTGCGGCTTTCAGCTTCTTAATAAGGGCAGACTCGACGTTCAAGGTATAGGGTCGTGCTTCAGTATCTACAGTTGGAGCTTCTAGGGGTCCTGCTGGAATAGCAAGCGAAGCCATGATGTAGCGACTATAGGGAATAATGAGGTCTAATAATATTAGTAGTCTGTATATAAAAGCTTTGAGCACTTGCAGATCTATATTGCTAAATTTATCCTGTGGGACCAGGGACTTCTTGGCTGCTTCCTGTTTGATTTTGCACCGTAGACGCAGCCAGATTTCTAGAGCAGCATATTAGCTGGGTTCTTCTAACATTTTTTCTTGCAATTTCTAATCATGGGATAAATGCGAATAAGCGGCTAGGTACTACACAAATCACTGGTACCACGACACAGGACGCACAATAAATATCAGGCAGATAGGCAGGCGTAAGAGTTTCTTATGAGTTGCAGTTAAGATTTACAGCTTTCGATTACAATGTGGCGCACACACACAGATGTCAGACAGATATATGGATGCGAAAGTTTTCTAAAATACTTTAAGAAGTCTTCAGTTAAAAGTGTCAACATTAAGGTCAAGATGGCTGCCTCTTATAGTTTTTATTATTTCTAGGCCTTTCTATAAAGTAAACACTTGTGGTCTTAAATCTGTCTCTACCGCTTTGCACACATAAAAAGCATACATAAAGCACATACAACACAGTTTTGCAAACGATGAAGACACAAATCTACTGGAATTTCTTTGCATTAGGCGTGAATACTCTAAAGTTTGTCTATTAACACATTTCATGGCGCGCAACACAACAAATGTCAGGCAGGTATATGGATGCAAATATTTACAGGATACTTTAAAA